>NC_073401.1:28080505-28303005 GCF_028641065.1 Leucoraja erinaceus
GTCCCACCACTGTAGTGTCATCCGCGAATTTTATGATCTTATTGTCCCTGAATCTGGCAGCACAGTCATGTGTGAGCAGTGTGAACAACAGCGGGCTGAGCACACAGCCTTGAGGGGAGCCGGTGCTCAGCGTGATCGAGCCTGAAGTGTTCTTGCCAGGAGCTGCAGATGCCGGTTTACACTAAAAATAGACACAACATGCTGGAGTAACTCAGCGGGCCAGGCAGCATCTCTGGTGAGATGGAATGGGTGACGTTTTGGGTCGGGACCCTTCTTCAGACTGACAGCTGGGAAGAAACTGTCCCTGAATCTGGAGGTGTGTGTTTGCACACTTCTATACCTTTTGCCCGATGGGAGGGGGGTGAAGAGGGAGTGCGACCAGTCCTTGATTAGTCCTCCAGAGACGCTGCCTGACCTGCTGAGTTACTACAACATTTTGTGTCTATTTTGCCTTTCTTGTCCACACGCTTTTATTTACTACTAGACTAAGTGGGACCCGTTGGGTCCCAGCATCACACGGGAGGGCTGGTCACCAACGCAATATTCCACCTCTCCACCAATTCCAATATTGTTTGCCAGTGTGGGAGGGGGGGCTTTCTGTTACGCTAGTATGGGTGTTGTGGCCTGAAGGTACTGGTTTCCAGAGGGCTAGTATAGACATTGTGGGCCGAATGGATTCTTGGGCTGGCAGCCAACTGTTGCAACGATTTTAAAAGCCAAGCCATGGCAAACAATTGGGCAGCAGCCACCTTACAGCCGCATCGAGGGGACACACCGTGGAGTAGACGTGCATTCAGTGTTATTCGCAGCTCAGAGAGCCGTGACACTCTCGCTTCCTGGTTCTGGCAGAGACTGAGTGAGGGACTGCACTTCTGGGTTTTATAGTCTCCCCCCCCCCCCCCCCCGCCGCCAGCAGGGGCAGCAGAGAGAATAGGGATTTTTTTTTTAAACATTAATATGGCTCTGATTTTTCATCGATGGGAAATATCTTCTGGTCCCGGAAGGCGGAGGGGGGCTCTGAGCGAGGTGGCCAAAAATGATGGCTGTAGGTGACGGCGTTCTCTCGGAAATCGCAGCACAGTGGGCCAAAAGCGGTCAAGATCAGACTTTTAGTAATATATAGATTAGCATTTGAATTAAAGGAGGCTTTTGGAAAGCTTGTGGGGAAATTATTTTCCTTCTTCCCTCTCTCAGGACCTTCCGCAGCCTTTCTAGACCCTACTATCACTGATCCCTTCATGCCGAGAATTCCTCTCAAGACCAAGGAAGTGAGTGGGGTATTGAGAGAAATATGATTACAGTCCAACCGTCCACAGTGTACAGATAGGGGTAAAGAGAACAGCATTTAGTGCAAGATAAAGTCCAGTAAAAGATAGTCCAAGGGTTTCCAATGAGGTAGCTGGGACATCAGGACCGCTCTCGAGTTGGTGAGAGGACGGCTCAGTTGCCTGATAACAGCTGGGGAGAAACTGTCCCTGAATCTGGAGGTGTACGTTTTCATACATCTGTCCCTCTGGACACGCTAGAGGCAGGAAACATGTTCCCCATGTTGGGGGAGTCCAGAACCAGGGGCAACACAGTTTAAGAATAAGGAGTAAGTCATTTAGAACGGAGACGAGGAAACACTTTTTCTCACAGAGAGTGGTGATTCTGTGGAATTCTCTACCTCAGAGGGCGGTGGAGGCCGGTTCTCTGGATGCTTTCAAGAGAGAGCTAGATAGGGCTCTTAAAAATAGTGGAGTCAGAGGATATGGGGAGAAGGCAGGAACGGGGAACTGATTTGGGATGATCGGCCATGATCACATTGAATGGCGGTGCTGGCTCGAAGGGCCGAATGGCCTACTCCTGCACCTATTGTCTATTGTCTATTGTTTTGCCTGATTGGGAGAGGGCAGAAGAGGGAGTTAAGGGGGGGGGGGGGGGGGGGGGTGACTGGTCCTTGATCATGTTGCTGACCTTGCCGAGGCAGCGTGAGGTGTAGATGGAGTCAATGGGAGGGAGGTTGGTTTGTGTGATGATCTGGGCTGCGTCCACAACTTGGCATCATGCTTGGCATGGACATTGAGGGCCGAAGGGCCTGTCCTGTGCTGTCCTATGTTCTAATTCGAAGTCTCCGCCTACAGTAACAGAACATTAAAGAGTTCTAGTTGCAAATGTAACATTGATACAAGGATACATTGGTGTGTGAGCAACTGCACTGGGAGGGCAGAAAGAGCCGTTTCAATTAGTCTCGACAACTTAAAGATTAAATGCAAACATCTGATCCTAATTGTCAGCTAATTGTTACCATATACAAGGGAGCTGAGTGGATACAGAGAGAGGTCTGGTTGTCTTTAGATCTTAGACTTTGGACATTAGAGATACAGCGTAGAAACAGGCCCTTCGGCCCACCGAGTCCTTTCCGACCAGTGATCCCCTAACACTATCCTACACACACGAGGGGAAATTTACCGAAAGCGATTAATCTACAAATCTGCACATATTTGGAGTGTGGGAGGAAAACGGAGCTACTTCCTAACAGCGCCAGAGACCCGGGTTCGATCCCGACCCCTGGTGCTGTCTGTACGGGGAGCGTGGGTTTTCTCCGGGAGCTCCGGTTTCCTTCCACACTCCAAAGACTTACAGGTTTGTCGGTTATGTTAATTGGCTTTGGTATAAGTGTAAATTGGGGTGTGTTAAATTTATGAATTACCTATATTGCACTGTAACTTCTATTCCTGGTTTTATTCTATTTTAAATATTTTATTTGATTGATTTTAATTTTGTAATTATTTTATCTGAATAATCTAATAATCGTTTTACGGCTAAATGTCATTTCATCTGTGTTTCTTTCCAATGCTTATAATGTTTTATGTAAAGCACTTTGAATTTCCTTGTTATTGAAAGGTCCTATACAAATAAACTTGCCGTGTGTGTTGGTGTGTTGGTGTGTGTTTGTGTGTGTTGGTGTGTGTGTGTGTGTGGTGTGTGTGTGTGTGTGTGTGTGTTGGTGTGTGTGTGTTGGTGTGTGTGTGTGTGTGTGTGTCTGTGTGTGTGTGTGTGTGTGTGTGTGTGTGTGTGTGTGTGTGTGTGTGTGTGTGTGTGTGTGTGTGTTGGTGTGTGTGTGTGGTGTTGTGTTGTGTGTGGTGTTTGTGTGGGTGTGTGGTGTGTTGGTGTGTGTGTGTGGTGTGTGTGTGTGTGTGTTGGTGTGTGTGTGTGTGTGTGTGTGTGTGTGTGTGTGTGTGTGTGTTGGTGTGTGTGTTGGTGTAAGTGCGCGGGGGTGCTGATAGACGCGGTCTTGGTGGGCCGAAGGGCCTGTTTCCACGCTGTATCTCTAATGTCCAAAGTCTAAAAACAACCAGACCTATCTCTAAATTAACCCCCCCCCCCCCCCCCCCCCCCCAAAAAAAAAAATATATATGGGGCCCAAAACTGCTCGCAATATTGGAAACGTGGTCTGAGCAGTGCCTTGTAGTGTTTAAGAAGGTACACAAAAATGCTGGAGAAACTCAGCGGGTGCGGCAGCATCTATGGAGCGAAGGAAATAGAGAGGTCTGGTTGTCTTTAGATCTTAGACTTTGGACATTAGAGATACAGCGTAGAAACAGGCCCTTCGGCCCACCGAGTCCTTTCCGACCAGTGATCCCCTAACACTATCCTACACACACAAGGGAAAATTTACCGAAAGCGATTAATAAACAAATCTGCACATATTTGGAGTGTGGGAGGAAAACGGAGCTACTTCCTAACAGCGGCAGAGACCCGGGTTCGTTCCTCGTCTCCGTTCTATATTTCCTTCGCTCCATAGATGCTGCCGCACCCGCTGAGTTTCTCCAGCACTTTTGTCCAGCGCCTTCTTATAATGCTGCAGCGTTGTTACAGCCCTTGCTTAGGTATTCTCGCCCGCCCGCATTCACATTACCAACCACATAACTTCAGCTCCTGAATTATTCATCACCGTTCGTTCACCTTTGCCAGGTAACACTCCCGTGTGTCTCGGTTAGCAGGGGAGGGGGAAATCCATTGCGTGATTGGAAAGCTAGCGTCTCTTACTCAATCCCTCGGGAATAATTGAAAAGCGGGCATTACGACGCATGCATAATGCAGGTACTAGTAGCGTCTATTTCTTCTCCACGCGGTTTACAAGTTTATCGACGAACCAGCCAAACTAACCCACTAACAAACTAAGGTTACACAAAAAAGCTGGAGAAACTCAGCGGGTGCAGCAGCATCTATGGAGCGAAGGAAATAGGCAACGTTGCCTATTTCCTTCGCTCCATAGATGCTGTTGCACCCGCTGAGTTTCTCCAGCTTTTTTGTGTAACCTTCGATTCTCCAGCATCTGCAGTTCCCTCTTAAACACTAACAAACTAACCTGTCTGAAGGTGTCTCTGCGTTTCTGGAATTAAGATAGTTAAAGATACTAGCAACAACAAAAAAAATGACTGAGCTAATAACTATCCCAGTAAGAAAAGTTCAGCTTTACAGGGTGTAAGAAGGAACTGCAGATGCTGGAAAATCGAAGGTAGACAAAAATGCTGGAGAAACTCAGCGGGTGCAGCAGCATCTATGGAGCGAAGGAAATAGGCAACGTTTCGTCCCGAAACTCTTCCGAGTTTCGGCCCGAAACGTTACCTATTTCCTTTGGGTTTCGGCCCGAAACGTTGCCTATTTCCTTCGCTCCATAGATGCTGCTGCACCCGCTGAGTTCCACCAGCACTTTTGTCTACCTTCAGCTTTACAGTGTAAGGTAATGGAAGTGTTTTAATTTAATTCAGTTTAATTTCCATTGTGATCGGCCATGATCACAGTGAATGGCGGTGCTGGCTCGAAGGGCCGAATGGCCTCCCCCTGCACCTATTTTCTATGTTTCACGTGTACTGAGGTGCAGTGAAAAGCTTTTTGTTGCGCGCTACCAGTCGGGGGGAAAAGACTGTACAGATTACAATCGAGTGTACAGCTACAGGATAAAGGCAAGGACGTGAATAACGTGAACAGCGTTTGCTGCAGGAAGGTTGTACCACTATTGAAGTTGTGAACTTAAGGGCGGGCACGGTGGCGCAGCGGTGATGGCCTGTCCCACCAGCATGCGATTGCATGCGTCCAGCGCGTCCAAACGGATGCGGAGTTCGCGGTAAGTACAGCGCCAGGGACCCGGGTTCGATCCTGACCACGGTTGCTGTCTGTACGAAGTTTAGACAACAGACAATAGGTGCAGGAGGAGGCCATTTGAACCATCCTACCACACCCATAGAGCGGTCCTGAACTACTATCTACCTCGTTTGGTGACCCTCGGACTATCCATGATCGGACTTTGCTGGCTTTACCTTGCACTAAACGTTATTCCCTTTATCAAGTATCTAGACGCTGTGATTGTAATAATGTACTAGACAATAGACAACAGGTGCAGGAGGAGGCCATTCGGCCCTTCGAGCCAGCACCGCCATTCAATGTGATCTTGGCTGATCATCCCCAATCAGTACCAATCAGGGTATGGAGAGAAGGCAGGGATGGGATATTGAGTTGGATGATCAGCCACGATCATATTGAATGGCGGTGCAGGCTCGAAGGGCCGAATGGCCTACTCCTGCATCTATTTTCTATGTTTCTATGTTACCCCGTTCCTGCCTTCTCCCCTGACTCCGCTGCCTTTAAGAGCCCCTATCTAGCTCTCTCTTGAAAGTATCCAGAGAACCTGCCTCATTTAAAAATAAATTGGATAGGTATATGGACGGGAAAGGAATGGAGGGTTATGGTCTGAGTGCAGGTAGATGGGACTAGGTGAGAGTAAGTGTTCGGCACGGACTAGAAGGGCTGAGATGGCCTGTTTCCGTGTTGTAATTGTTATATGGTTATAAGGTGCACGCACTGAACGTGGAGGGAGTAGGATACCTTTCCATTCAGATCCCATCGCCCGCTAAGATGCCGAGGGTGGAAATGTACCCGAGGTCTCATGAATGTTTTAAAAAGGCTTCTCCGTGCGCTTGTCCTTGCGCTACTACTAACCCTAATTAAACCCAGGGCTTTGACGACTCGTTCATTCCTCCTCTCAGGCTCCCTGGAGCCAGGGGTACCTTCACGGTCCGGGGAAGGGGTCACCTACTCCTTCTCTCCAGAAATGCGCCTGTCCCGCTCAGACATGGTGTAGAGGTTGGCGGCTGATCATCCAACTCAGTATCCTGTAGTGGATTTGGGTAAGTGAGGTTATTTTTGGTGGCAGCAGGTAAATGTTTTGAGGGTGAATAAGAGGGACCCAGTGGTAGGCATGCAGGTGCAGTAGGCAGTAAAGAAAGCGAATGGTATGTTAGCTTTCATTGCAAAAGGATTTGAGTATAGGAGCAGAGAGGTTCTACTGCAGTTGTTCAGGGTCTTGGTGAGACCACACCTGGAGTATTGCGTACATATTTAAGGAGTAGACTTTTTTCCTGGGATGTCAGGACTGTCTTATGAAGAAAGACTGGATAACTTTCTATACGCAAAGAGTTGCGCTGTACCTTCACGGTCCGTGTGTGAAGAAGGGTTTCGACCCGAAACGTCACCTACTCCTTCTCTCCAGAAATGCTGCCTGTCCCGCTCAGTTACTCCAGCACTTAAACATAGAAAATAGGTGCAGGAGTAGGCCATTCGTCCCTTCGAGCCTGCACCGCCATTCAATATGATCACGGCTGATCATCCAACTCGGTATCCTGTACCTGCCTTCTCTCCATGCCCCCTGATCCCTTTAGCCACAAGGGCCACATCTAACTCCCTCTTAAATATAGCCAATTAACTGGCCTCAACTACCTTCTGTGGCAGAGAATTCCACAGATTCACCACTCTCTGTGTGAAAAAAAAAATCTCATCTCGGTCCTAAAGGACTTCCCTCTTATCCTCAAACTGTGACCCCTTGTTCTGGACTTCCCCAACATCGGGAACAATCTTCCTGCATCTAGCCTATCCAACCCCTTAAGAATTTTGTGAGTCTCTATAAGATCCCCCCTCAATCTTCTAAATTCTAGCGAGTACAAGCCGAGTCTATCCAGTCTTTCTTCATATGAAAGTCCTGACATCCCAGGAATCAGTCTGGAAACTCATGGGCGTCAGTGGGCTTAAAGATTTGTTTATGTACATGTGAGTTTATATTTATGCCAAGCCAATCAACCTACAAACCTGCACGTCTTTGGAGCGTGGGAGGAAACTGGAGCACCCGGAGAAAACCCACGCAGGTCACGTACAAACTCTGCACAGACAGCACCAGTAGTCAGAATCAAACCCGGGGTCCCTGGCTTTGAGGCTGCAACTCTACCGCTGCGCCGCCCTGGGTATAGATGTGCAGTTTAGAGATGCAGCGCGGAAACAGGCCCTTCGGCCCACCGAATCCGCGCTGACCAGCGACCTGGACTTACTAGGGACAATTTACAATTGAACCGAAGCCAATGTACCTACAAACCTGTACGTCTTTGGGGCGTGAGAGGAAACATGAGCACCTGGAAGAAACCCATGCAGGTCACGGGGAGAACGTGCGAACTCCGTACAGGCAGCACCCATGGTCAGGATCGAACCCGGGTCTCTGGCGCTGTGAGGCAGCAACTCTACCGCTGCGCCACAGTCTGCAGTTTGGTGGTCAGGGCTAAAAACTGGCTAATTCAGAGGAAATCTAAATTCTGAGCTAAAATACAGCTAAACCAAAAGCCCCCCCCCCCCCCCCCCCCTCAATGGCAACAGTTTCCCCCCCCCCCCCCTCAATGGCAACAGTCCGTGAACGGGATTGCTCGAGTTCCTCGTGTTGTCGTTTCAATGGGCAAGTGCTAAGCCCGGGTCACTAAAGCAAGGTATGTATCTACTATGTATTTCTCAGTGTTGTCACATTTAACAAGCGTATCCTTGTTCATTAATTAATATTTACAAATGTTTTGGCTTCAGCGGTGCGGCCTAATAGTGTAAAACTGCTGGGCAAAGGCAGGAATATAATTAGTGAAGAGATTTCTGGAGCCTCGTGCAACACCTTGCAGTCAATGTACTTTTCCTAATTGCTGTTTTGCAAGTGTACGCGGAGGGGAGGGGGTTGGGGGGGGGGATGGGGATTGTCTGCACATTCACCCCCCCCCCCCCCCCCCCCCTCCTCCTCCCCTCCTCCCCTCCTGCCCCCCTTCTCCCACCCTCTAATAACTTTGCTTCTTTCTTAAGAGCAAACCTGTGGAAACAGAGGCTCCTTGTCCTGATGTGCTAACTCAGTCCCAGACTTCTCGCGGGAGTGAGAGGCAATTGGTTCTGATGGTGCTATTGTAATGATATTGTCCACCTGTCTCGTTTGGTTAAAGTGAGGGCGCACTGGCAGGAGAGGGGGGGGGGGGGGGGGGGGGGGGGGAGGGGATGATTTGACTGGGCGGGAGATGAGAGGAGAGGAGAGGATTTGAGAGGGGCGGGGGGGGGAGAGGAGAGGGGGGAGAGAGGGGGCGGGGGGAGAGAGAGAGAGGGGGGGAGAGGGGGAGAGGAGGGGGGAGAGGAGAGGGGGGGGGAAGAGATGAGGGGGGGGAGAGATGAGGGGGGGGGTGAGAGGAGGAGGGGAGAGAGAGAGGAGAGGGGGGGGAGAGATGAGAGATGAAGAGGGGGGGGAGATGAGAGGAGGAGAGATGAGAGGAGGATGGGGGAGGAGAGGGGGGAGAGAGAAGTTGATTAGAGGAGAGGAGGAGATCTGAGAGGATTTGAGAGGAAAGTGGAGGGGATGGGAGGAGAGGATTTGAGGGAAGGGAAGATGAGAGGGTGGAGCTGGCCAGCGCTGGTGGGGCAGTGGGAAAACCCTGCACGCGTAAGTCGGGCAGGTGGGAGAGAAAGCAGTCTCCGGGCAAGCCCCCACCCGCCCCTCCCCTATTGTACCGACCGGCCCGCATGGAGAGGGAGGAGGGCAAGCTTTCAGAACAAGCACCCATTGTTCACGACAGTTTTAAATGAGGGTCTCAGCGGGTAAGGGTCTCTGACCGTTAACTGCACAGCAAGTCTAACTGTTGTTTTGTGGACCCCACCCCATTCTACGTCTCCCAGATTAGAAGTGGGGCTTCAGTGGCTTAGAGAAGGGGGGAAAAGGAATGTCCTTTGTACGCGCCAGTGTTCAAACTAGCCGGTGTGAAATGCATCTGACATTAAATGCTTTCAAATGAATATGGATTCAAAGCAAATTTCGAAATATGTTTGTAGTGGATTGTTACACTTCGGGGCAGCTATTTTCCAAAGAGAAGTGCGGAGCTTTTCTCAATTATCCACACAAGTTTTACTTTGACAATTCAAGGCTTTTCCAGGGAGTTTGGTTCAAAGGATTTTCAATACAAGGCTTTAAATATAAAGTGCGGCATCGGAGCCTCCATTGACAAAAAGTGTATTTCTCTGTCGAGAGGTCTGTGGGAAAAGCCCCCATTCACTGTCTGAAAGTTTTCTCACAAAGAGTAAAGAGACTTAGAATCATTATTCTGCTTTTACATTCAAAGCTTTTAAGAGGGGTGAAAAAAAACGGATAGTTCGGTTTAAGCTCCAAGCCTTCTATTAACTCCTTCGCTGCTTCGATGTTTAGATTTGGTTTAGCGATGCAAGCCCTTCGGCCCATCGAGTCCGCACTGACCATCGATCATGAAACCTATAAGATTGTTAAGGGCTTGGACGCGCTAGAGGCAGGAAACATGTTCCCGATGTTGGGGGAGCCCAGAACCAGGGGCCACGGTTTAAGAATAAGGAGTAAGCCATTTAGGACGGAGACGAGGAAACACCTTTTTCTCACAGAGAGCGGTGAGTCTGTGGAATTCTCTGCCTCAGAGGGCGGTGGAGGCAGGTTCTCTGGATGCTTTCAAGAGAGAGCTAGATATTGGGCTCTTGAAGATAGCGGAGTCAGGAGATATGGGGAGAAGGCAGGAACGGGGGTACTGATTGAGGATGATCAGCCATGATCACATTGAATGGCGGTGCTGGCTCCAAGGGCCGAATGGCCTACTCCTGCACCTATTGTCTAGTGCATGATTACAACCAGTCATTCACAGCGTCTAAATACTTGATAAAGGGAATAACGTTAGTACAAGGTAAAGCCAGCAAAGTCTGATCAATGATAGTCGGAGGTAGACAAAAGCGCTGGTAAACTCAGCGGGTGCAGCAGCATCTATGGAGCGAAGGAAAAATAGGCAACGTTTCGGGCCGAACCCCTTCTTTAGACTGATCGGAGGGTCACCAAATGAGGTAGATAGTAGTTCAGGATCGCTCTCTGGTTGTGGTAGGATGGTTCAGTTGCCTGATAACAGCCGGGAAGAAACTGTCCCTGAAGAAGGGTCTCGACCCGAATTCCTTCTCTCCATAGACGCTGCCTCGCCCGCTGAGTTCCTCCAGCATTTTGCGTCTACCCTGAATCTGGAGGTGTGCGTTTTCCCACTTCTGCACCTTTTGCCCGATACGACCAGGGAGAGACTCGTACAAGTGTTGCTTGCTACGGAGCCAAGGCTGGCATTGACCTCCGGGTCAAGTTATTGTGCAGACACGTTGATTGTTGTCTAGTTTTGCTGTTCTAATGGTCTGTTTACTCTCGAGCACAATGCGCTGGCAACGGGCTGCTTACAGGCCGTTTAGTCGAACAACAGGTGAACACTGGAATGTTGTCAAAACCATTCATCAGGAAACATTCCGTCGAAGTGGGGCTGTGTTTTAGCACAGTGGCTAATGCCTTCCAGCATGGCTACATTGCCGCTAAAACACAACGTGTTTGTGCTAATGAAACACCTGGATAAACACTGCACCAAGAAAACCAAGCCCACGGTGGCGCAGCGTTTGGAGTTGCTGCCTCACAGCGCCAGAGACCCGGGTTCAATCCTGACCACGGGTGCTGTGACCCCGGGAACTCCCTAGTGTCCCTAAGTGTGTAGGATTGTCCCTTTTAGGCAAGGTTTCATGCTACACACATCAGGACTCGCTCATTGATACTCACTCTATCAAACACTCACTCGCTCATTGATACACACTCTATCAAACACTCACTCTCACTCAGACACAAACACACACCCGCTCACACACACACTTACACAACACTTACACACACACACATATATGCATACACACTCATACATACACACACACACACACACACATATGTATACACACTCACACATATACACACACATACACACATACACACACACATACACACACACACACATACACACACACACACACATGTATATACACACACACCACACATACACACACACACACACACACACACACACACACACACACACACACACACATGTACACACACATACACACACACACACATATACACACACACATACGTATATACACACACACATACACACAAGGACACACACACACACACACAGACACACACACCACACACACACACACACACACCACACATTCTACATACATACACTGAAGGAGTCTGAGTCTGAAGAAGGGTCTGGATCCGAAACGTCACCCATTCTTTCTCTCCGGAGCTGCTGCCTGTCCCGCTGAGTCACTCCAGCATTTTGTCTTTTTTCACATACATACTTACATACACACACATATATACATATATATATACAAGGAACTGCAGATGCTGGTTTATATGGAAGATGGACACAAGGTGCTGAAGTAACGTAGCGGGCCAGGCAGCATCTCTGGAGAAGTTTCGTTTCGTTTATAAAGTCCTCCACTTTCTCCCCGGTGGCAGGAGTGAGGTGAGTGTGTGTCCAGGGTGGTGAGGGTCTCTGATGATGTTGGCTGCCTGTTTTGAAACTGTATCTGACCTTGTCCCGTCCGTCCCCTTGGTCCTCACTTCCCTCTGTGCTGAAACAATCCACTCTCCTCAAAGCACTCGAGGGCAGAGAATTCCAAATATTCACCCACCCTTGAGCAAAGAAATCGCACGTCCCTGCTCTAAGTGGACGGCCCCTTTATCCTTAAGTGTTTGCTCTCTAACCTCGAGAGGAGGAAGCCGGCTCTCAGCTTCGCTGTTGGCAGTCAGTGTCAGTATTGTGCAACATGCAACAGCACAAACCTTTATCTAACGTTGCATTGTAGTTGCCATGCAGAGACAAGCGCCCATCCGGCCCGTATAGTCCAGCCTGCTAGTATTGAAGTCCCAGTCTGCCTGCTATCCTCTTGATTCCACCCACAGTCTGGGATGTCACCAGATTTGAAGAGGGAGATCAGGGAGAACCTTAAATCCCCGGTGACATTAAATGGATCAGTACCCGGGCCCCTGCTCCACCGTGCCATTCTGTTAGATTCAGCTTTTAGGGCTAAAGGAACCAAGGGATATGGGGGAGAAGGCAGGAACGGGGTACTGATTGTGGATGATCAGCCATGATCATATTGGATGGCGGTGCTGGCTCGAAGGGCCGAATGGCCTACTCCTGCACCTATTGTCTATTGTCACCCACACATACTGGTTCTATGTTATCCCACTTTCTCATCCACTCCTTGCACACTAGGGGCGATTTACAAGAGGGCCAATTAACCTGCTAGCCCACATAGTCTGAAGAAGGGTCTCGTAGTAGCTCAGCGGGTCAGGCAGCATCTCTGGAGACAAAGGAATAGGTGATGTTTCCGGTCGGGACCCTTCTTCACACCTCCCTGTGACAATAGACAATCGGTGCAGGAAGAGGCCATTCGGCCCTTCGAGCCAGCACCGCCATTCGATGTGATCATGGCTGACCATCCCCAATCAGTACCCCGTTCCTGCCTTCTCCCCATATCCCCTGACTCCGCTATCTTTAAGAGCCCTATCTAGCTCCCTCTAGAAAGCATCCAGAGAACCTGCCTCCACCGCCCTCTGAGGCAGAGAATTCGACAGACTCGCAACTCTCTGTGTGAAAAAGTGTTTCCTCATCTCCGTTCTAAATGGTTAACCCCTTATTCTTAAACTGTGGCCCCTGGTTCTGGACTCCTGTGTGTATGTTTATATACTTATCTGTGTGTGTATGCGCATTCATGCATCAATGTGTGTCTATGTAGATACTGTGTGTCCCTATATGTCTGTATACTCCAATCCGTCTCTATATGTGTGTACACATCCACCTGTGTTCTGCGTGAATATACCTCCTTTGTATGATACGATACAATAGAACTTTATTCATCTCAGAGAGGGAAACTGATCTGCCAACTCGTAAAACACAACAACATACGTGAAACATGAAATTAAAGTGACAAGTGGAAAGGATTGGGGATGTGCAAAGATTGGGGGGGAGTCAGTCTACCCCACGACAGAAGGGAGAGGAGTTGTACAGTTTGATAGCCACAGGGAAGAAGGATCTCCTGTGGTGTTCTGTGCTGCATCTTGGTGGGACCAGTCTGTTGCTGAAGGTGCTCCTCAGGTTGACCAGTGTGTCACGGAGGGGGGTGTTTTGTCCAGGATGCTCCGCAGCAAAGATCCTATAGGGAGCAAGATAAAACACTCGAGGAAAAAGACACAGTACGGTCATGGGCAGATTCTTGGATGATTTTCGGCCCCATTTCCGTAACCGGCTTCCATCTCCGCACCAAAGATCCCATAGCGGAGCAAAGATACTAGTGCGGAGACATCCCCAAAGCCGGTTACGGAAACGTCCTCGTAAAAATAAAAGTTCTTTGGTAAAAATCATTTTTAGAGTTATAATTTATTAACCGAAACTGTCCCCCGCAACGTTGATTACACTGTGAGTCGGGTCGGGTCGGGTTACTGAAATGGATGAAAAAAAGGCCCACGTTCCGCTCCGTTGCATACTACACCTCAGCCCATTGCATTTAGCAGGAGTGATCTATCTTGCTCCGCTATAGGACCTTTGCTCCGCAGTGTATGTGGGAATATGTCTGCATGTACATAGCTCCATATCTTGGGTGTGAAACAGCCTCCTCTGGTGCCAGAAATGATATAATGCAGTCGATTCAAATACTTTCGAAGCAGACACAAGAGCCTGCTGGAGAAACTCACCATCCCGCGGGGTATGTTAAATACTTGAGTTAAAAGCTGAGAGAATGGAGCAGCTGGGCTTGTACACTCTGGAGTTTAGAAGGATGAGAGGGCATCTTATTGAAACATATAAGTTTGTTAAGGGTTTGGACACAGCAGAGGCAGGAAACATGTTCCCGATGTTGGGGGAGTCCAGAACCAGGGGCCACAGTTTAAGAATGTGGAGTAAGCCATTTAGAACCGAGACGAGGAAACACTTTTTCTCACAGAGAGTGGTGAGTCTGTGGAATTCTCTGCCTCAGAGGGCGGTGGAGGCAGGTTCTCTGGATGATTTTAAGAGAGAGCTAGATAGGGTTCTTAAAGATAGTGGAGTCGGGGGGTATGGAGAGAAGGCAGGTACAGGATACTGATTTGCATGATCAGCCATGATCACATTGAATGGCGGTGCTGGCTCGAAGGGCCAAATGGCCTACTCCTGCACCTATTGTCTATTGTCTATTGTCTTTCAGGCCCCCACTCCAGTACAGTCACTGCTGAGTTGCTGTAGAGATGGGCTTTAAACAAAAAAACTAATAACTGCTGCTGGAAAACTGGAAATGAAACCAAAACACATGTTCACAAACTCCTAGCCGTTGGGCGGCACGGTGGCGCAGCGGTAGAGTTGCTGCCTCTCGGCGACACTGACCCGGGTTCGATCCTGACTACAGGTGTCATAGAGTGATACAATGTGGAAACAGGCCCTTCGGCCCAACTAGCCCACACTGGCCAACAATGTCCCAGCGACACTAGCCCCACCTGCCTGCGCTTGGTCCATATCCCTCAAAACCTTGTCCTATCCATGTACCTGTCTAACTGTCATCTTAAACGATGGGATAGTCCCAGCCCCAACTACCTCCTCCGGCAGCTCGAACCATCATGTGTGCGTCGTGACACATAAATGATGCACAAATGACGCCCAAGTGGGACAGGCCCTCAGAGTTCAGTGGAGCGGAGACTGAGAGAGGACTTGTGTTCCAAGTCAGCCAGGGGTTTATTTGGATGACCCCAAACGCCCTTTGGTGGGAACTCGTGAGAGCTTCGTGGCAGGCAGAACAGAGACTGCAATTTGATCTCCGTGTCTCTGCATTGAGCTTCCGGCCGTGGGATGGGATATGGGCTCCTGCTGCCCTGCCGTCCACTCCCGTTGTGAAACTTTGGCCTTGCTATCGACAAGGGAAACTCAAACCAGGAAATCCTCCTCGGCTTGTTGGCCAGAGGCCAACTGATAGAGGCGGACTGTGGCAAACAACGACACAACATCATCAGTCTATGTCAAAGGCAGACACAAAATGCTGGAGTAACTCAGCGGGACAGGCAGCATCTCTTGTGAGAAGGAATGGGTGACGTTTCGGGTCGAGACCCTTCTTCAGACATGGTCCAGTCTTTGAAGGACTCCATTCCTTCTCTCCAGAGATGCTGCCTGTCAATAGACAATAGACAATAGGCAATTGGTGCAGGAGTAGGCCATTCAGCCCTTCGAGCCAGCACCACCCTTCAATGTGATCATGGCTGATCATCCCCAATCAGTACCCCGTTCCTGCCTTCTCCCCATATCCCTTAACTCCGCTATCTTTAAGAGCCCTAACTGGCTTGAAAGCATCTCTTGTCCCGCTGAGTTACTCCAGCATTTTGTGTCTGCTTTCGGTTTAAACCAGCATCTGCAGTTCCTTCCCACACATCAACCTAATTCAGCTCCTGCCACTCCGTGAGGGCTGGGCCAATATCTAACTATGCAAGTGCATTTAGTGGCAGCACGGTGGCGCTGCGGTAGAGTTGCGGCCTCACAGCGCCAGAGACCCGGGTTCGATCCTGGCTTTGGGCGCTGTCTGTACGGAGTTTGCATGTTCTCCCCGTGACCTGTGTGGGTTTTCTCAGACGCTCTAAAGACTGTAGGTTAATTGGTTTGGTATGAATATAAAATTGACCCCGGTGTGTGTTGGATAGTGTTAGTGTGCGGGGATCGCTGGTGGGTAAACTAGGCTAATGTAAATACCCGTGGTAAGGGCCAAGAAAATGAGTGTGTTCCTCTGTTCAGTTGCAGTGCAATTTGATCATGGCTCATGCCGAACATCATAGATAGAATGTCCAGGCCAGTGAGATGGAAAGTAATCAGAAACATGAGACTAGGCGGACTACCTCTTCCTAATCCTGTTAAGTGGCATGTAAACTAAACATGGAGGTTCACCACTTAAGTCTGGTAGTTTAGATCAGAAATACAGCATGGAAACAGGCCCTTCGACCCATCCAGTCCATGCCGGCCAATGGTCACCAGAACACACTAGTGTTATGTTATCGCACTATCTCTCATCCGCGCGCTACACCAACCTGGGGAATTTACAGATGACAATTCACCTACAAACCTGCAAGTCTTTGGGACGTGGGAGGAAACCGGAGCGCCCGGAGGAAACCCACGCGGTCACAGGGATGTTTAAGAAGGAACTGCAGATGCTGGAAAATCAAAGGTAGACAAAAAGTGCTGGAGAAACTCAGCGGGTGCAGCAGCATCTATGGAGCGAAGGAAATGGGCAACGTTTCGGGCCAAAACCCTTCTTCAGACTCGCAGGGAGAACGTGTGAACAATTCTGCTGCAGAATTTCAAAGCATGGGTTGGTTGATCGATTGAAGGAAACAGCATTGAAGCAAGCCCTCGTGTGTGTGTAGGATAGGGTTAGTGTGCGGGGATCGCTGATCGGCGCGGACTCGGTGGGCCGAAGGCCCTGTTTCTGCGATGCATGTCTAATCTAAACTGAATTAAACTAAACTAAACTGAACTAAGCTGAAGTGAACTGAAGTAAACTAAACGAGTCTAAACTTTTAAAAGGCATTTGGAAAGGTATAGATAATGGGCAATAGGTGCAGGAGTAGGCCATTTGGCTCTTCAATGTGATCATGGCTGATCATCCCCAATCAGTACCCCGTTCCAGCCTTCTCCCCATATCCCCTGACTCCGCTATTTTTAAGAGCCCTATCTA
The DNA here is from genome assembly GCF_028641065.1 of Leucoraja erinaceus. NCBI lineage: Eukaryota > Metazoa > Chordata > Chondrichthyes > Rajiformes > Rajidae > Leucoraja > Leucoraja erinaceus. The sequence goes on from NC_073401.1 coordinate 28,097,399, forward strand.
GCTCTCTCTTGAAAGCATCCAGAGAACCGGCCTCCACCGCCCTCTGAGGCAGAGAATTCCACAGACGAAGAATTCCACAGGAAAGGTTTAGAAGGATATGGGTCAAACGTGGGCAAATGGGACTAGTTTAGATGGACTGCCTGGACTGCATGGATGAGTTGGGCTGAAGGGCCTATTTCCACGCTCTGTGACTCCATTACTGTACCCCGTGACTGAGGACGGAGATGTTTTCAGGACTTGGTCATCCAGTTAGATGTTTAGGCACAACATTCTCAAGGACACGAGGCAGGAGTGCAGGGACATTGGTGGTGGGATCGCATAGCCTTGAATATTTAACGATGTTTTACTGTCTGTCGCCCTGTGACATAGAATCTTCACAGGGCCACCTACATGCTGAGTGTAACGAGTTTGTCAACGCTGGGGAGATGAGGCTGGCCTGGGTTCACAGTTGATAGTTGATAGTTCATCTTTGATTGAAACCGGCATGTGCAGTTCCTTCCTACATGTTTTATCTGAGTCCTGGTGTTATCGGCTGTTGGCTCGAACACAGTGGGGGAAAAACCGAACGTCCTTCCCCTGCCCGGCATCCAGATCCTTGCCATAAATCATGACACTGCTTTCCTTGAGGTGGAGCCCAGATCCAATTCACCCCCTCAAAACATCCTCCGACATACTCACTCACCCCTCACCCGGTCATTCGCTGCGTCTCCATCAGCCCAAGGCACAACGCTTGCAAGACACTTGAGAAACGGCCCAAAAAAACATTCAGTCCGACTCCAATTCGAGAGGTAAGTTTTTCAGATTCGGGGGGGAAGGGGGGGTGGGGGTTGGAATTTACTGAGAGCCCAGATGGTTTGGACATCGGTATAGAACAGAGTGAGTATCGACAGGCACAAAATGTCTATCTATTTAGAAAGAAAACAAAAATGCTGGGGAAACTCAGTGGGTGAGGCAGCATCTATGGACCCGAAACGTCGCCAATTCCTTTGCTCCATAGATGCTGTCTCACCCGCTGAGTTTCTCCAGCATTTTTTTCCTACCTTCGATTTTTAAACAATAGACAATAGGTGCAGGAGTAGGCCATTCGGCCCTCTGAGCCAGCCCTGCCATTCAATGTGATCATGGCTGATCATCCCCAATCAGTACCCCGTTCCTGCCTTCTCTCCATATCTCCCTGACTCTGAGTCTTCAATCGGCCTCTCTTGAAAGTATCCAGATGCCTCAGTCCGACCACAGAGTCCAACTCTATGTGTGGTAAGTGTTTCAAAGAGACAGGTTTGGGCAAATTGCCCCTAGGGGGGGTGTTAAGGGCCTGTTCCACGGGCATGCGACCTGCATGCGGCAAGTGCGACCTAACGTGGTCGCTTGAGCCGTACGGCACGTGGTCACGGGGAGAACGTGCAAACTCCGTACAGACAGCACCCGTAGTCGGGATCGAACCCGGGTCTCCGGTGCTGCATTCGCTGTAAGGCAGCAACTCTACCGCTGCGCCACCGTGACTGCCCTCTAAACTAGACTAGACTTCCCCTCTGCCTTGTTCCGATGTCGGCCTTATCTGCAACCAGATTTCTGAACCAACCTTATCTCCCGGTTGCCCGACACTTTAATTCCCCTTCCCATCTATTTCAAGAAGAACTGCAGATGCTGGAAGATCGAAGGTACAAAAAAAATGCTGGAGAAACTCAGTGGGTGAGCAGCATCTATGGACCGAAGGAAACGACGTTTCGTCCCGAAACGTATTTTCCTTCGCTCCATAGATGCTGCTGCACCCGCTGAGTTTCTCCAGCATTTTTTGTGTACCCACACAAACCTTTCTGTCCTGGGCCTCCTCCATTGTCAGCGTGAGGCTAAACGCAAATTGGAGAAACAGCATCTCATATTTCGCTTGGGCAGCTTACAGCCCAGTGGTATGAATATTGATTTCTCTAACATCAGGTAGCCCCGGCATTCCCTCTCTCTCTCCATCCCTCCCCCACCCAAGTTGCACCAGCTTCTCGTTCTCACCCAACAAACAGCCAACAATGTTGCCTTTATCATCCTTACCTTTTTGTATATCTTCATTCATTGTTCTTTATCTCCCCACATCACCGTCTATATCTCTCGTTTCCTTTATCCCTAACCAGTCTGAAGAAGGGTCTCGACCCCGAAACGTCACCCATTCCTTCTCTCCAGAGATGCTGCCTGTCCCGCTGAGTTACTCCAGCTTTTTGTGTCTGTCTGTGATAAGATTATTAAAATGCTTATGGCGGTCCTGGGTTTAAAAAAAATAGAAATATCTAGTTTAAACGTATCTCAGGTTTTCTAACCTTTCACCCAAGCTGGGAGGGGAGGGGGGGAGGGGGAGGGAGGGGGGTGGTGGGACCATTTCCTTAGGTTTCAAAAAAAATTCCTTGGAACATCGATTTCCTGACTGGGAGATAATTAGTGCTGGAACAAGATAAGTCTCAGGAAATCGTTGAAGAAAAATATTAGGTATTATTAGAAACATTGAGAAAGGGAGGATTCGCTTACTATAACTAAAATAGGTTGCCAAGGATGTCTTGGGCCAGCGACGAATAACGTCAAGTAACCCTTGCGGTCCCTCTCTCCTTGCCCCTCCCCCACCCGAGTCGTCGTGCCAGTTTCGCTGTCGTCCCGCTGAGTTCCACCGTCTGTGTAATTCGTTATCACCTCCCCCCACTGCCAACAATGGACCATTGTGGGCTCCATCTTTCCTTGACCATCGTTGCTTTCTGCACATCTGTCGTTCGTTTGTACTAAGTACCGTCTATACCTCTTGTTCCCCACTCCCCTGTCCCTTGGTCTGAAGAAGGGTCGTGGCCCAAAACATCACCTGCTCCTTTTCTCCAGAGATGCTGCTCTTTTTCTCACAGAGAGTGGTGAGTCTGTGGAATTCTCTGCCACAGAGGGCAGTGGAGGCGGGTTCTCTGGATGCTTTCAAGAGAGAGCTAGATAGGGCTCTTAAACATAGCGGAGTCAGGGGATATGGGGAGAAGGCAGGAACGGGGTACTGATTGGGGATGATCAGCCATGATCACATTGAATGGCGGTGCTGGCTCGAAGGGCCAAATGGCCTACTCTTGCACCTATTGTCTATTGTCTATTGCCCGCTGAGTTACTCCAGCCTTTTGTGTCTGTCTAGCAATGAAGGGAAATGTATAAGGGAAGTTCTCAGTGTACAGTACTCTTCTCTCTCCCTCTTTCATTCTCTCTCACCTTAAACCTATGTCCTCTGGTCCTCGATTCCCCTACTCTGGGCAAGAGTCTCTGTGTGTCTACCCGATCTATTCCTCTCATGATTTTGTACACCTCTATAAGATCACCCCTCATCCTCCAGCGCTCCAAGGAATAGAGACCCAGCCTGCTCAACCTCTCCCTCCATCTCAGGCCCCTGGCAACAATATGGAAGACAGACACATAATGCTGGAGTAACTCAGCGGGACAGGCAGCATCTGTGGAGAGAGGGAGCGGGTGACGTTTCGGGTTGAGTGTCAGTCAGCATCTGCAGTTCCTTCCAACACAATGATGTACGTGGGATGTTCACAGTTTTATTTGGACGCTATTTGTGCCGGGGCCAATAAGATCATGGGGGACCCCTTCCACCCCAGCAACGGACTGTTCCAGCTGCTACAGTCAGGCAAACGCCTCCGTTGCCATGCTGTGAGAACGGAGAGGATGAGAAGGAGTTTCTTCCCCTGAGGCCATTCGGACTGTAAACTCCGATCTCACCAGGGGCTAACTTTACGGTATCATTCTACTGTTTTTTTTTAAATTGCTATTTTGTTTTCCTTTTTCCTTCCTCCCACAATATGTAATATGTAAAAGAATATGTGATTCTGTTCCATTCTGTTTGTTTGTTTGTTTTTGCACAAAGTCCGCGAGCATTGCCACTTTTCATTTCACTGCACATCTCGTATGTGTATGTGACCAATAAACTTGACTTGACTTGACTTGGGTCCCTGTGCAGATTGACGGCATTTCCTCCTCTCTCTCTCCCTCTCAGCAGAAGGGGACGGGAAGCAGGTTCCCCGTGAACATGGAGGCAGCATTGACAGCTCGCGACAGAGTGGGAGTGCAGGACTTTGTGTTGCTCGATTCCTACACCAGCGAAGAGGCCTTCCTGGACAACCTCCGCAAACGCTTCCGAGAGAACCTCATCTACGTAAACGCCGCCGTATACCGCCTCGGTTTTAGCGTTTCGTTTTAGAGAGACAGCACGGAAACAGGCCCTTCGGCCCATCGAGTCGGCGAACCCCGCACACTAGTTCTATCCTACACACACAAGGGACAATTTACACAGGCTAATTAGAGATACAGCGCGGAAAACAGGCCCTTCGGCCCATCGAGCCCTCGCCGACCAGCGATCACCCCGTGCACCTGGGTGTCAGGGGTTATGGGGCGAAGGCAGGAGAATGGGGTTTGTAGGGAGAGATAGATCAGCCGTGATTGAATGGCAGAGTAGACGTGATGGGCCGAATGGCCTAATTCTGCTCCTATCACTTATGAACCTATGAACTAGTTCTATCCCACACCCTAGCAACAATTTACACAGGCTAATTAGAGATACAGCACGGAAACAGGCCTTTCGGCCCATCAAGTCCGCACAGACCAGCGGTCATCGGTTCACAATGGCAGTATCATACACACTACGAACAATTTCACCATTTTTACCGAAGCTTATTAGCCTACAAACCTGTACGTCTTTGGAATGTGGGAGGAAACCGGAGCACCCGGAGAAAACCCACGCAGGTCACGGGGAGAACGTACACACAGCACCCCCGTCCCACTGTACGAGGTCATTCAAGTGTCCTTCCCGAGTTTATTAAAAAAATCAAACTCGTGGTACGCACTTAGGAATGTACGTCGGAGCTCGGGGAAACTCTTTTTTTTTTTGCTCGGATTTAAAAAAAAAATCATTTATCTAACGTATTTACAGCATTTATTTATTTATGTACGAGTTAATTCAATTGTTTTTTGTTTATTTTAAAAAAAAAAATAATACAGCACAAAACAGTACAGTGGAACCTAATTTTAGGTGCCAACTATGTACGTTTCTTAGCGGCTCATAACACTAACGGCAGGTACTCGGGAAACGCCGTAAACTTGGGAAGACTCGTGAAGATTTTTCAACAAGTTGGGGAAAAAAATGTCCACGAGAGCCCCGAGTACCTGCGAGCGGCCATTACCGTAAATCTCCGAGTTCGAATCAGGGCAAACTCGGGAGAGCTCTTGGAATGAACTCGTACAGTGGGACAGGGCTTTTAGTCAGGATCGAACCCGTGTCTCTGGCGCTGTGAGGCAACAACTCTACTGCTGCGCCACCGTGCCGCCTTGTGTGTGCGTGCGTGCGGATGTGTGTGTGTTCATATTATAATATGAGGTAGTTAAGGCAGGTGCACTAACAACATTTAAGAGCCATTTGGGCAGGGACATGGATTGGAAAGGTTTGGAGGGATACGGGCCAAACATGACCTGGTGGTACTAGCGTAGATAATAAACTACATAATAGGAAACTGAGGGGCAACCTTTTCGCTCAAAGGGTGGTGGGTGTCTGGAACGAGCATGCGGAGGAGATCGTTGAGGCAAGGACTATCCCAACATTTAAGAAACAGTTGGACAGGTACATGGATAGGACAGGTTTGGGAGGATATGGACCAAACTGGGACAGTGTAGTTGGCCGGCATGGACAAGTTGGGCCGAATGGCCTGTTTCCACGCTGTACCAGTCTATGGTGTATGGTATTTATATCGCAACGCAGTGAAATATCTCCAGGAGTGTTATCAGTTGATTCAGAACTTTGAAGCGTGCTGACGTATATAGATGCCTCAATAAGGATTTGTTCAATATTTTCTTGACCTGGATTTTTTTTTAATTCCTCAGACGTACATCGGCACTCTGCTTGTTTCTGTGAATCCGTACAAGGAACTGGATATATACACACACAAGAAGAAGGAACTCTACCAAGGAGTCAATTTCTTTGAACTTCCGCCTCACATGTGAGTCGTAGAGACGGCAAATTGTCATGTTGGTCATAAGCTCATGTTCTTCGGAGTAGAATTAGGCCATTCGGCCCATCAAGCCTGCTCCCCCATTCAATCATGGCTGATCTATCCCTCCCTCCCTCATCACCCCATTCTCCTGCCTTCCCCCCACAACCTCTGACACCTGTTGGGAAGATGTTGTTGAGCTGGAAAGGTTTGCAGAGCATGTTGCCAGGACTCGAGGGTCTGAGCTACAGGGGGAGTTTGAGCAGGCTGGGGCTCTATTCCTTGGAGCGCAGGAAGGTGAGGGGTGATTTAACGGAGATCTTGGCTTTCTTCTGTCCCCCTGCAGCTATGCCATTGCTGACAACGCCTACCGGGTAATGTGCACAGAGTACAACAACCACTTCATCCTCATCTCCGGAGAGAGCGGAGCTGGCAAGACCGAGGCCTCGAAGAAGATCCTGGAATTCTACGCCAAGACCTGCCAGACCACGGAGCAACTACAAGTGGTGCGTGACCGCCTCCTGCTGTCCAACCCCGTACTGGAGGTGAGCAGCAATTAGTGTAGGAGCAGCAATTAGTGTTGTTCCATTCAATTCAGATCAATTCAATTCATTCAATTCAGTTCATTCAGTTCAATTCAGTTCAATTCAGTTCAATTCAGTTGAGTTCAATTGAGTTCAGTTCAATTCAGTTCAATTCAATTCAATTCAGTTTAATACAATAGACAATAGGTGCAGGAGGAGGCCATTTGGCCCTTTGAGCCAGCACCGCCATTCATTGTGATCATAGCTGATCATCCACAATCAGTACCCCGTTCCTGCCTTCTACCCATATCCCCTGACTCTGTGTTTAAGAAGGAACTTCGCTGTAAAATCGAAGGTAGGCAACAGTGCTGGAGAAACTCAGCGGGTGCAGCAGCATCTATGGAGCAAAGGAAATAGGCAACGTTTCGGGCCGAAACCCTTCTTCAAACCCTTGACTCTGTTATCTTTAAGAGCTCTATCTAGTTCAATTCAGTTTATTTCAGTTCAGTTTAGTTCAGTCCAGTTCAGTTCAGTTCATGTGTAGGAAGGAATTGCAGATGCTGGTTTAAACCAAAGATAGATACAAAATACTGGAGTATCTCGGCAGGACAGGCAGCATCTCTGGAGAGAAGGATTGGGTGATGTTTTGGGTCAAGAAGAAATGTCACCCATTCCTTCTCTCCAGAGATGCTGCCTGTCCCGCTGAGGTACTCCAGCTTTTTGTGTCTATCTTCCATTATGGAGTTGCTAGCTTGTCTCCATGCTGTATGGCTCTGTGACTAACCTTACAATTTGACCGTTTTGTCAGCAGACTTATTATCCGATGCCTTGAAGATCAATTTCTCTTGAGTTTAGTTTAGTTTAGTTTGGAGATAGAGCGGGGAAACAGGCCCTTCGGCCCACCGAGTCCGTGCCGACCAGCGATCACATACACGATATGCTGGAGTAACTCAGCGATCCTTTCTCTCCATGACCCCTGATCCCTTTAGCCACAAGGGCCACATATCCCTCTTAATGTAGCCAATGAACTGGCCTCAACTACATTCTGTGGCAGAGAAGTGGTCAACAGAGAAGTGGCTTCCGCACTGTATCACCAAAGTCTAGAGTGTAAAGATGGGCAAGCTACAAAGTCCAGCCCTCATCCCAATCACTGTGTTGAATCAATTGCTTTTCCCAATAACGTACATGAACTGTTGCTCTTTTATTTCAGGCGTTTGGAAACGCTAAGACTTTGAAGAACGATAATTCCAGCCGCTTTGGGAAATACATGGACATCCAGTTCAGCTACACGGTACAAAGTCAATGTTGGTCTGATATCAGAGAAGGCCAAAGTCCACGGTGATAAAATATCACGGACACCAGAATGAAGGGATTCCATCATTCTGGGAGTGCGGAGAATGGCTGAGACCACCCCCCCCCCCCCCCCCCCACCCCTCCCCCCCCCCCCCCCCCCCCCCCCCCCTCCCCCCTCCCCCTCACCTCAGTGTGTGACACACCTTCACTCCAAGGTCTTCATAAGTTCACAAGTGATACCAGCAGAATTAGGCCATTCGGCCCATGGAGATTACTCCGCCGGTACTGATTTTGGATAATCGTATTGAATGGCTCGATGGGCCGAATGGCCTACTCCTGCACCTGCTTTCTATGTCACTATGTTTTCTATGTGCGCTGTCCATGGACGCCCAGGGGGGATTTCCGCCACCGCTGGGCACAGCCGGGGGGTGGAATGCATCCTTGACAACGATTGTAATACAGTTGTTTTGAAGTGTAACATTTTCTATGTTTCTATTTGTCAAATTGTGTCAATGTTCCTCGGACATATATCTGGCTTGTGATTGAACTTGTGGGAACTGATTTTCTCCTTGGCCTGTTGCCACAGGCTTCAGTCGGGCCTGTTCTAACGTCTAGGCCCGATTTGCGTTACGATATCCTATTCCCCCCCCCCCCTCCCCCGCCCCACAGACCAACCAAACAGGATTTTGTTGTCATTCCCGATGAAATATTTAGAGTGAAAAGAATTGTGTCCAGTTCCAGGACTATTTACAGTAAAGTAATTCAAGATTGAAAGGGGGCCATTGTTTGATGTTGGCAAGCATCGCGCAACGATCAGAGCTCGGATAGCAATCTGGGCCTCGTTTGAAAGGCAGCTCATTCGGGGAGATGAAATGTTGGACATCGAGCCCCATAATGAATTAATCAACTTCCTGAACAGTAAGGTGATCAAGCTTGTCAGACAGGATAAGCATTGACGACAGACACGAAACGCTGGAGTAACTCAGCGGGTCAGGCAGCATCGCTGGGGAGAAGAGATCGGTGACGTGTCTGGTCGAGACCCCCCTCCGGTCTTCCTCAGCCTTCAAACTGAAGAAGTCAGTCTCCACCCAGAAAAATCACCTATTCCTTTTCTCCAGAGATGCTGCCTGACCCGCTGAGTTACTCCAGCTTTTTGCGTCTGTCATTTAGAGTATTGCGTTCTTCTCTGTGCACCATGTTGTGGGAACGATGTTGTCAATCTGAAAAGGGCGCAGAGAAGATTTACGAGGATGTTGCCAGGACTCAAAGGCCTGAGTTATAGGGGGAGACTTTTGCCCAGAGTAGGGGAATCGAGAATCAGAGGGCATGGGTTTAAGGTCAGGGAGGAAAGATTTAATCGGAACCTGAGGGGTAACTTCTTCTTTACAACAAATGGTGGTGGGTGTATGGAACGAGCTGCCGGAGGGGGTAGCTGAGGTAGGGACTATCACAGCGTTTAAGAAACATTTAGACAGGTAATAGGACAGGTTTAGAGGGGTATGGACCAAATTTCATGTTTCATATGAAGAAAGACTGTATAGACTCGGCTTGTACTCGCTAGAATTTAGAAGATTGACGGGGGATCTTATAGAAACTTACAAAATTCTTAAGGGGTTCGACAGGCTAGATGCAGGAAGATTGTTCCCGATGTTGGGGAAGTCCAGAACAAGGGGTCACAGTTTAAGAATAAGAGGGAAATCTTTTAGGACTGAGATGAGAAAAACATTTTTTTACACAGAGAGTGGTGAATCTGTGGAATTCTCTGCCACAGAATGTAGTTGAGGCCACAGTTCATTGGCTATATTTACGAGGGAGTTAGATGCAGCCTTTGTGGCTAAAGGGATAAGGGGGTATGGAGAGAAGGCAGGTACGGGATACTGAGTTGGATGATCAGCCATGATCATATTGAATGGTGGTGCAGGCTCGAAGGACCGAATGGCCTACTCCTGCACCTAATTTCTATGTTTCTAAATGCGGGCAGGTGGGACTAGTGTGGATGGGACATGTTGGGCGGTGTGAGCAAGTTGGGTGGAAGGACCTGTTTCCGCATTGTATGACTATGACTCTATGACAATGTGCTGGAGTAACATCGTGCTGGGGCATATTGTGGTCTGGGCAAGATACCAGCATCTCCACTTCCTAGAGCCCATATAAGTGTAGTCGTTTTTGAGACTCCTTTTACGGGTTCATAGGTGATTGGAGCAGAATTAGGCCATTCGGCCCATCGAGTCTACTCTGCCATTCAATCACGGCTGATCCATCTCTCCCTCCTAACCCCATTCTCCTGCCTTCTCCCCATAACCCCTGACACCCGCACTAATCCAGAATCTATCTATCTCTGCCTTAAAAACATCCACTGACTTGGCCTCCACAGCCTTCTGTGGCAAAGAATTCCACAGATTCACCACCCTCTGACTGAAGAAATTCCTCCTCATCTCAAAGAAACATAGATAGAAACATAGAAAATAGGTGCAGGTGGAGGCCATTTGGCCCTTCGAGACAGCACCGCCATTCATTGTGAACATGGCTGATCGTCCCCAATCAATAACCCGTGCCTGCCTTCTCCCCATATCCCTTGATTCCACTAGCCCCTAGAGCTCTATCTAACTCTCTCTTAAATCCACCCAGTGATTTGGCCTCCACTGCCCTCTGTGGCAGGGAATTCCACAAACTCCCAACTTTCTGGGTGAAAAGGTGTTTTCTCACCTCAGTCTTAAATGGCCTCCCCTTGAAACTAAAATGTTATTCTTAATTCTCCTTCTTAAAAGAACATCCTCTAATTCTGAGGCCGTGCCCTCTGGTCCTGGACTCTCCCACTAGTGGAAACATCATCACCGCATGCATCCACACTGTCCAAGTCTTGGATTCCTTATGTCCCGTTCACTTTATCCGAGGACTCGACCAGGAAAACTATTGGATATCTATGGCTTTGAAGTCTTTGATGCCGTCTGTGGCAAAGAATCCCTTTTGATTCTGCGATGCTTCAGTTTAGCGTTGAAATGTCGTGCAGGTGTTGAGATGAGGTGGTGGTCCTAGTGTGTGGGTGTTCACTGTCGAGGGGGGGTGTGTGTTGTTTTTGCAGGGGGCTCCTGTGGGGGGCCACATCTTGAGTTACCTCCTGGAGAAGTCCCGGGTGGCCCACCAGAACCACAGGGAACGTAACTTCCACATCTTCTACCAGCTGCTGGAGGGAGGAGACGATGAGCTGCTTCGCTGGCTGGGCCTGGACCGCGACCCGCTGCTCTACCACTACCTCATCCAGGTAACGGCTGCACGTGTGGCGGCACGTGTGCGGCGGCACGGCGGTAGAGTTGCTGCCTTGCAGCGCTTGCGTTCCATCCCGACTACGGGCGCTGTCTACTTTGGTTTAGAGATACAGCGCGGAAACAGGCCCTTCGGCCCACCGAGTCCGCGCCGCCCAGCGATCCCCGCACACCAACACTATCCTACTATCTGTGGAATTCTCTGCCACAGAAAGTAGTTGAGGCTATATTTAAGAGGGAGTTAGATGTGGCCCCTGTAGCTAAAGGGATCAGGGGGTATGGAGAGAAGGCAGGTACAGGATACTGAGTTGGATGATCAGCCATGATCGTATTGAATGGCGGTGCAGGCTCGAAGGGCCGAATGGCCTGCTCTTTTTCAATGTTTCTATGTTTCTACACACAGTAGGGACAGTTTTTACACATACACCAAGCCAATTAACCTACAAACCTGTACGCCTTCGGAGCGTGGGAGGAAACCGAAGATTTCGGAGAAAACCCACGCAGGTCACGGGGAGAACGTACAAACTCCGTAAAGACAAGCACCCGTGGTCGGGATCGAACCTGGGTCTCTGCCGCTGGAAGCGCTGAAAGGCAGCAACTCTACCGCTGCGCCACCGTGTCGCCCCCCCATCTGTGCGGAGTTTGTACCTTCTCCCCCATGATCCAGGCGGGTTTTCTCCGAGATCTTCGGTTTCATCCCACACTCCAAAGACGTACAGGTTTGTAGGTTGATTGACTTGGTATAATTGTAAATTGTCCCTAGTGTGTGTGTGTGTGTGTAGCATAGTGATAGTGCGCGGGGACCGCTGGTCGGCGCGGATTCGGTGGGCCGAAGGGCCTGTTTCCACGCTGTACGTCTAAACTAAACTGCCCTAAACCAAACTATGCTTCAGTTCAGTTTAGTTTACTGTCACGTGTACCGAGGTACAGTGAAAAATCTTTTTTGTTGCGTGCTAATCAGGCGTAACTTTATACTCATTGTAATTTTAATCGCGGTGTTGTGGAATTTGCATTATTTTCTGTCGTTAACTTTTCCTGCCCTCTGTCTCCAATAAGGGTGAATGTGCCAAAGTGAGTTCCATCAACGATAAACTTGACTGGAAAACCGTCCGCAAAGCGTTGTCCGTGATTGACTTCACCGACCATGACATCGATGTAAGTGTTCATAGAAACATAGACAATGGGTGCAGGAGTAGGCCTTCGAGCCTGCACCGCCATACAATATGATCATGGCCCTTCGAGCCTGCACCGCCATTCAATATGATCATGGCTGATCATCCAAGCTCAGTATCCCATCCCTGCCTTCTCTCCATACCCCCTGATCCCTTTAGCCACAAGGCCCACATCTAACTCCCTCTTAAATATAGCCAATGAACTGAGGCCTCAACTACCTTCTGTGGCAGAGAGTTCCACAGATTCACCACTCTCTGTGTGTGAAAAATGTTTTTCTCATCTCGGTCCTAAAAGAATTCCCCTCTTATCCTTAAACTGTGACCCCTTGTTCTGGACTTCCCCAACATCGGGAACAATCTTCCTGCATCTAGCCTGTCCAGCCACTTAAGAATGTTGTAAGTTTCTATAAGATCCCCCCCTTCATCCTTCATTCTCCTTCAGCGGTTTTTTTTCTTTGCCTCAACAAGGGGCTTTTCTTCCATTCACCACAGATACAGAGCTCTGGACAGATCAAAACCACCCAGCAGTTTGCAAAGATCAGGGCGGCAAGGTGGCGCAGCGGGTAGAGTTGCTGCCTTACAGCGCTTGGGGAGCCGGAGGTCCCGGGTTCGATCCCCACTATGGGTGACAATAGCCAATAGGTGCAGGAGTAGGCCATTCGGCCCTTCGAGCCAGCACCGCCATTCAATGTGCTCATGGCTGATCATCCCCAATCAGTGCCCCGTTCCTGCCTTCTCCCCATATCCCCTGACTCCACTATCTTTAAGAGCCCTATCCAGCTCTCTCTTGAAAGCATCCAGAGAACCGGCCTCCACCGCCCTCTGAGGCAGGGAATTCCACAGACTCACCACTCTCTGTGAGAAAAGTGTTTCCTCATCTCCGTTCTAAATGGTTTACCCCTTATTCTTAAACTGTGTGGCCCCTGGTTCTGGACTCCCCCAACATCGGGAACATGTTTCCTGCCTCTAGCGTGTCCAAGCCCTTAACAATCTTATACGTTTCAATGAGATGCCCACTCATCCTTCTAAACTCTTGACGGGCTGAATGGCCTAATTCTGCTGCTCTCACTTATGACCTTATTAATAATAATAATTAATGTTTGGCATATTTTCGGGTATTGATTGCTTGCTTCTGCCCCACAGAACCTGCTGGGGGTAGTCGCCAGCGTTCTGCACCTGGGCAACATCCAGTTCATCGCAGACAACCACGGGCGTGCCAACATCACCGTGGATAAGCAAGTCCGCTGGATCTCCAAGGTAAAGATTCCGGGGTAGGCAGATGGAAGGATCACAAAACAACCTCGAATCAGAGGGCCAAAACAGAGGCACAGCGGTAGAGCTGCTGCCTCACAGCGCCAGGGACCCAGGTTCGATCCCCACTACGGGCGCTCAGTCCAGTTTCGATTTAGTTTCGAAAAGCTACACTTACGACAACAGGGACTTGAAATGGCGCCAAACTGGCTCAGTGTACGACTGCCCTTCACTTGTCCTGTATCTGAGACTCTTATCTAAGATGCACTGCCTTCTCCCCATAGCCCCCCCGACACCCGTACTGATCAAGTCATAGAGTGACACAGCATGCAAACAGGCCCTTCGTCCCAACATGCCCAGGCTACACTAGTCCCACCTGCCCGCGTTTGGCCCACACCCCTCTAAACCTTATCTCAGTGTTTATGTGTAGTGATACTTGTATTGAACTGTATACAACAATGAACCTTGGTGTATGTGACTTATAAAGTGCCAGACCTGTTTAAGAAGGAACTGCAGATGCTGGAAAATCGAAGGTGGACAAAAATGCTGGAGGAACTCAGCGGGTGAGGCAGCATCTATGGAGCAAAGGAAATAGGCGACGTTTCGGGTCGAAACCCTTCTTCAGTACCATACCTGTTCCGTTTAGTTTCTTGTCACGTGTACCGAGGTACAGTGAACAGCTTTTTGTTGCGTGCTAAGCAGTCAGCGGAAAGACAATCCATCGAAAGATACTCGAGCCTTCCACAGTGTACAGATAGCTGTAGGAGTATAGATTTAAGTGTGTGGAGCGATCGTGATATGTGATGGTAGATCTGCTTCTGTGGCCAGCACGCAAATAGTCGCCTGGGTTGGGCGCTGCTCTGTACGGAGTTTGCACGCTCTCCCCGTGACCTGCGTGGTTTTTGTCCGAGATCTTTTGTTTCCTCCCGCACTCCAAAGGCGTGCAGGTTTGCACGTTTATTGGCTTGGTAAAATTGTAAATTGTCCCCAGTGTGTGTGTGTGTGTGGTATAGCGTACGTGTGCGGGGATCGCTGGTCGGCACGGACTCAGTGGGCCGAAGGGCCTGTTTCCGCACTGTATCTCTAGACTAAACCAAACGAAACCTTCTGGAAATAATGGCTTCACACAAAATGGGAATGGGGATGGGGATGGGGATGAGACTAAACCAAACAAAACCTTCTTGGGGTGAAATTTAGGGGAATGACACAAAATGCTGGAGTAACTCAGCGGGTCAGGCAGCATCTCTGGTGAGAAGGAATAGGAAGGAGACTTTTCAGGTCGAGACCCTTCTTCAGACTGGAAAGGACCAGGTGACATATTGGGTCAACACCCTTCTTCAGGTTTAAAATGGAATTGGACTAAGATTAAAAAAAACTTTAAATCTGTAACATTTTCCACACTAAAACGAGCTGCAGGAGGAGAGGGTTGAGGCAGGTACTATCATAACGTTTGGACAGGTACATGGATAGGACTGGTTTAGAGGGATGTGGGCCAAACTCGGGCAGGTGGGACTAGTGTAGGTGGGGCATGTTGGGCCGAAGGGCCTGTTTGCATGCTGTGTCACTCAGTACGGGTGTTGGGGGTTATGGGGAGTAGGCAGGAGAATGGGGTTGAGAGGAAGAGATAGATCAGCCATGATTGAATGGCGGAGTAGACTTGATGGGCCGAATGGCCTAATTCCACTTCCCCACCCCCCCCAAGATGTAAACTACATGACTGTATTCTTGAGACAAGGAGCCTCAGACATTCCATCCACATGGTGTGCCTCTCTCTACTCTATCTCCCCTTGTTTTCTCTTCACAGTTGCTGGGTGTCCACGTCTTGGTCCTGCAGGAGGGGCTGACGCACAAGAAGATCGAAGCGAAAGCGGAAGAGGTAAATAACGTGGCGTGAGACGGCGTCGGCGCCGGAGACCACCCGCGGGGGAGGGAGGCCGGACTATACACAGAGGATGCCGGAGTGACTCAGCGGGACGGGCAGCGTCTCTGGAGAGAAGGAGTGGGGGACGTTTCGGGTTGCCAACTGTCCCGTATTAGCCGGGACATCCCGTATATTGGGCTAGATTAGTTTGTCCCATACGGGACCGCCCTTGTCCCGTATTTGACCGCTGCTACTCGGGTCGAGGGGACTGTCGGGTCGTCCGGCCCCGCCTCACCCGTCCCGACGTAGTGCAGCCCATGGAGTGCAGCAGCAGCACCTCGCCTGTGGCCCCGTGGGTCGGTCGGTCGGCAGCTCGGCCAAGCTGTCCGACCTTCAGACCTTCGCTTACCGCCACCACCCCTCCTTCTCACGGCCGATTATCGGTTCATGAGTTGGACGGGGCGCCGGACTTTACGCGCGATGTCGTGCGGCCCGGGGCCAAAACTCCTCAGCTGCCCCGCCGGCTGGGCTTTGTGTGCAGTCCAGCACCCGGGGCCAACTCATCATTCACCAGCCACCGCCGAGTCGGTCAACGAATTGCCGTCGGGAATTTGTCCCGTATTTTGACCTTTGGTCCCTGATTTGGGAGTGGGAATGTTGGCGACCCTGGTCGAGACCCTTCTTCGGACTGAGAGTCACGGGGAGCGGGTCCGAAGGGCTTTCCCCCCGACTCACAGTCTGAAGAAGAGCCTCGTCCCGAAACACGAAACGTCACCCATTCCTTCCCCTCTCTCTGGTCTTGGGGCTCCTCCATGGTCAGATCGAGGCCACACACAAATATTGGGGAACATCTCCTCAACTTTGTTCAAGAAGGAACTGCAGATGCTGGAAGATCGAAGGTATACAAAATTGCTGGATGCACCTATGTAGCGAAGGAAATAGGCGACGTTTCGGGCCGAAACCCTTCTTCAGACTGATGGGGGTGGGGGGGAGAAGGAAGGAAAAGGGGAGGAGGAGGAGCCCGAGGGCGGGCGGATGGGAGGGTGGGAGGAGACAGCTAGAGGGTTAAGGAAGGGGAGGAGACAGCAAGGGCTAGCAAAATTGGGAGAATTCAATGTTAATGCCATCCGGACGCAAGGTCCCCAGGCGGAATATGAGGTGCTGTTCCTCCAATTTCCGCTGTTGCTCATTCTGGCAATGGAGGAGACCCAGGACAGAGAGGTCGGATTGGGAATGGGAGGGGGAGTTGAAGTGCTGAGCCACCGGGAGGTCAGGTTGGTTATTGCAGACTGAGCGGAGGTGTTCGGCGAAACGATCGCCCAACCTGCGCTTAGTCTCACCGATGTAAATCAGCTGACACCTAGAGCAGCGGATGCAGTAGATGAGGTTGGAGGAGATGCAGGTGAACCTTTGTTGCACCTGGAACGACAAACCTCAACTTTCGCATGGGCAGCTTACAGACACAAAAAGCTGGAGTCACTCAGCGGGACAGGCAGCATCTCTGGAGAGAAGGAATGGGGTGGGGACCCTCCTTCGGCCAACCCAATGAATATTGGTTCCTCTAACTTCAAGTAACCCTTGCTTCCCCTCTCTCTCTCTCCGTCCCTCCCCCACCCTAGATCTCCGACTAGTTTCACTGTCCTGATTAATTTTACTGATTGCGTGCCCCCTTGTCACCTTCCCCTCAGCCAAGAATGAACCAATCTACATTCCCATAATAATCACCCGCTGAGTTTCTCCAGCATTTTTGTGTACCTTCCCTTAATAATCGTCTGCTTTGATCTGTCATTTTCACACCTTGCCCTTCCATACCTCTAGTCTCCCCCTCCCCTGACTCTCACTCTGAAGAAGGGTCTCGACCCGAAATGTCTCCCGTTCCTTCTCTCCAGAGACGCTGCCTGACCCGCTGAGTTACTCCGGCATTTTGTGTCCATCTTCGGTGTGAACCAGCATCTGCAGTTCCTTCCGACACATGAACAGGTCAATTAACCTCCAAGCCTGTACGTCTTTGGAGTGTGGGGAGGGGGGGAACTGGAGCACCCGGAGAAAACCCACGTGGTGCAGCAGGCAGTAAAGAAAGCGAATGGTATGTTGGCTTTCATTGCAAAAGGATTTGAGTATAGGAGCAGGGAGGTTCTACTGCAGTTGTACAGGGTCTTGGTGAGACCACACCTGGAGTATTGCGTACAGTTTTGGTCTCCAAATCTGAGGAAGGACATTATTGCCATAGAGGGAGTGCAGAGACGGTTCACCAGACTGATTCCTGGGATGTCAGGACTGTCTTATGAAGAAAGACTGGATAGACTTGGTTTATACTCTCTAGAATTTAGAAGATTGAGAGGGGATCTTATAGAAACTTACAAAATTCTTAAGAGGTTGGACAGGCTAGATGCAGGAAGATTGTTCCCGATGTTGGGGAAGTCCAGGACAAGGGGTCACAGCTTAAGGATAAGGGGGAAATCCTTTAAAACCGAGATGAGAAGAACTTTTTTTCACACAGAGAGTGGTGAATCTCTGGAACTCTCTGCCACAGAGGGTAGTTGAGGCCAGTTCATTGGCTATATTTAAGAGGGAGTTAGATGTGGCCCTTGTGGCTAAGGGGATCA
The DNA here is from genome assembly GCF_028641065.1 of Leucoraja erinaceus. Taxonomy (NCBI): domain Eukaryota; kingdom Metazoa; phylum Chordata; class Chondrichthyes; order Rajiformes; family Rajidae; genus Leucoraja; species Leucoraja erinaceus. Next base: position 28,115,356 of record NC_073401.1, read on the forward strand.
GGGGGTATGGAGAGAAGGCAGGTACGGGATACTGAGTTGGATGATCAGCCATGATCATATTGAATGGCGGTGCAGGCTCGAAGGGCCGAATGGCCTCTACTCCTGCACCTATTTTCTATGTTTCTTTGTTTCTATGTGGTCACAGGGAGAACGTACAAACTCCATACAGGCAGCACCCATAGTCAGGATCGAACCCCGATCTCTGGCGCAGTGAGGCAGCAACACTACCACTGCGCCACCCTGCCACTCTCCCTGTAATAAGCATTCTCATTTTAAGTTGAGATATTTACTTGTGTGTGGGAAGGAACTCACAAAAAGCTGGAGTAACTCAGCGGGACAGGCAGCATCTCTGGAAAGAAGAAATGGGCGACTTTTCTGGGGTCGAGACCCTTCTCCTTGCTTCTCTGAAAGAGAAAAGATGCCAAGCACAATGGGAGGGGGAAATGTTCAAATGGGGAGGAATCGCACTCCTTAAATGGGAATTTGTTGCATTTTAAGTTTTTATTTTTCAAGGTTTTGAGTCCCCTGAGTGTTGAACAAGCTGTCTGTGCCCGGGATGCGCTGGCAAAGGCTATTTACGGGCGGACATTCACCTGGCTCGTTAACAAGATTAATCAATCACTCGCTAATCAGGTACGAAGGGGAACCTTTGTCATTTGAAACATCTGAGAGCATGGAAACTCATCCACCATTGGCATTGCCAGGTTGGATAGAGGAAGCGTTGGACTGGATGTGGAGAGGATGTTTCCACTGGTGGGGAGGAGAGTCTAGGAAAGGGGTTGGGGAACTTGCGGCCTTCTCGGCCATTAACTGCGGACTTATGAATGAATCTAAATTTTGTAGAACAAATCCTTTTATTTTTATTAATATGTTTTTGTTCGTCTTTTATTATTTTTATTTTAATCTTAAAATGAACGTATTTAAAATACCAATTAGATTCAACTAAATAATCCTCCCCGTCTGACAACCACAATTAAAACATTAGTAAGTCATGAGGGTTATTTTAACAAAATAATGTACATTTTGAAGTATATCTCATTGAAGTCTCTTGGATGCGGCCTTATTAGATTACAGCTAACTTAATGCGGCCTTCCAACATGAAAAGGTCCCCCACACCTGGTCTAGGACTAGAGGTCACACAGGGGGAGAGTCCAGGACTAGAGGTCACAGCCACAGACGTTCTTTTAGGAAGGAGATGAGGAGGAATTTCTTCAGTCAGAGGGTGGTGAGTCTGGGGAATTCTTTGCCACTGAGGGCTGTGGAGGCCAAGTCAGTGGATATATTTAAGGCAGAGATAGATAGTACAGGTGTCAGAGGTTATGGGGGAGAAGACAGGAGAATGGCCCATCAAGTCTACTCCGCCATTCAATCGTGGCTGATCTATCTCTCCCTCCTAACCTCAGTCTCCAGCCTTCTCCCCATAACCTCTGACACCCGTACTGATCAAGAACCTATCTATCTCTGCCTTAAATATATCCATTGACTTGGCCTCCACAGTCTTCAGTGGCAAAGAATTCCACAAATTCACCACCCTCTGACTAAAGAAATTTCCTCCTCAACTCCTTCCTAAAAGAACATCCTTTAATTCAGAGGCTGTGCCCTCTGGTCCTAGATTCTCCCACGGGAGGAAACATCCTCTCCACATCCACTCTGTCCGAGCCTTGGATTCATTATTCCCATTCACTTTATCCTAGGATGCGACCAGGAAAACTGTGATCGGACTACTGGATATCTATGGCTTTGAAGTCTTTGATGTCAACAGGTAAGAACCTTGTGGTGCATTGCATTGTTTCACAGGATGGCATTAACGTTTAGCTTAGTCTAGTCTAGTTTAGTGACACAGCATGGATCAGGCCATTTGGCCCATCGAGTCCACGCTGACCAGCGATCGCCCGTTTACACCAGTTCTGTCCTACACACAATCACAATAATACTTTATTAGCCAGGTATGTTTTGCAACATATGAGAAATTTCATTTGCCAAATCAGTCAACAAATAAAAAGCAACGGAACATATAAAACACATTTTAACATAAACATCCACCACAGTGACTCCTCCACATTCCTCACTGTAATGGAAGGCGAAAAAAAGTTCAATGTCTCCCCTTTGCTCTCCCGCGGTCGGGGGCCTCGAGCCCTCCGTTGACGGGACGATCTTGACTCCCGCAGGCAGCGGCCTTTTGTCCCACCGCGTCGTGGCGATCAGTTCCCGCATCGGGGGGGGGGGGGGGGGGGGGAATGTCAGCTCCTCCGCGCCGGGCGATCAAACCCCGCGTCAGGGCTGGTCGAGCCTCTGCGTTCGTTGGAGCTCTCGACATCCACGGCCTCTCCCGAGGCTGCGAGCTCCTGATGTCAAGCCCGCAGGCCGCGCTTGGTGCGATGCCAGGCAAGGGATCGACCCCGATGTTAAGGCCACGCCTCGCGGTGGGGCCCAAGGTCAGTACGAGGAGGCCTCCAGCTCCATCGATGGTAGGCTGCTGAGCAACCGGAGATGCGAACCCGGAAAACAATCGCATCTCCGGCAAAGGTAAGAAACTGAAAATAAAGTTTCCCCCCTCCCCCCCCCCCCCCCCCCCCCCTCCCCCTCCCTCCCCCACCCCCCCCCCCCACATAAAACAAACTGGAGAACATTCACACAAATTTCAAACACACACTAAAAATAACAATTTTTACAGAAGGCGATTAGCCAACAAACCCGCACGTCTTTGGAATGTGGGAGGAAACCGGAGCACCCGGAGAAAACCCATGCAGTCGCGGGGAGAGCATGCAAACTCTGTACAGAATGGGCCGAATGGCCTAACTCTTTCTGCAGCCACTTCTTATGATCTTTCTGGCAGAATACCTGGCGAATACCCATTAATCTTCGTAGAACTGTCCACTGTACATTAGCAGTGTGTCCTCTTACTAATCTGGTGAACATGAAACCGGATACATGGCTCCTGATGATGAATTACCCGCGGGAGTGCCTGTAATTCTGTAATCAGTCTACATTTCACCCTCATGCCTTAACCTGATTACCCCAGTCACCATCGAGGCACGGTTTGCAACCGAGCCAGTTCCACCAGGAAACCCCAGTCCCCGCACCGTACTGCCATTGGCGTTAAACTGTAGAGGTGAAGACCGGTGGCCAAACACTTTAACTCCCCTTCCCATTCCCACTCTGACCTTGGGCGACGTTTCGGGTCGAGCCCCTTTGTCTGAAGGAGGGTCTCGATCCGAAATGTCACCCATTCCTTCTCTCCAGAGATGCGCGGTCGGGGGCCTCGAGCCTTCCGTTGACGGGACGATCTTGGCTCCCGTAGCCGGCGGATGAGCCCTCCGTGTGACTTTGGAGCTTCCCGACTCGGCCTCTGCCGAGACTGCGAGCTCCTCGATGGTGAAGTCCGCAGGCCGCGGTTGGAACGACCCCAGGCAAGGGATGTTAAGTCCATGCCCCGCGGTGGGGCTCAAAGTCAGTCCCAAGCAAGGCCGCCAGCTCCATGATGTTGGGCCGCAGAGCAACCGGAGATACGACCCGGGAAACAATCTCCGGCAGGGTAAGAGATTAGAAAAAAAAGTTCCCCCTCGACCCCCTCCCCCCCCCCCACATAAAACAAACCGGAGAACATTTACACAGATTTTTAACACACACTAAAAAATTTAAAAAAGACGAAAAAACAGACAGACTGTTGGTGAGGCTGCCATCGTGCGACTCCCCACCGCTGTGGAGCAGAGGGAGAGTTGAAGTGAGGGGGGCAGTTCAGACCACTCGTGTGACAGGGAGCGCCGCTTGCTCTTTGGGTGCAAGCTTTGTCCAACGGGAAGATGGGAGAGTGACGGTGACAGCAAAGTCAGACAGGCACAGCGTAGACGGACACGAGGCAAGGCCCCATCTCCGCTGACTCAACCCTGAATGGTTCTCTCTCTACAGTTTCGAGCAGTTCTGTATTAATTACTGTAACGAGAAGCTGCAACAACTGCTGATTGAGTTGACCCTGAAATCGGAGCAGGAGGAATATCAAGTGGAAGGAATCCAGGTATCTATCTGTCCACCCTCTTTCAGTTTAGTTCAGCGATACAGCACGGAAACAGGCCCTTCGGCCCACCGAGTCCGTGCCGACCAGCGATCCCCACACACTAACACTATCCTACACACACTAGGGACATGTTTTATACCAAGTCAATTATACCAGCATCTGCAGTTCATTCTTATTAATAATTATGAAGTCTTTGATTACATTCAAGATTCAATTTATTTGTCATTTGGACATCTTGAGGTCCAAACGAAATGCCGTTTCTGCAGCCATACATTACAAACACATAGACCCAAGAGACAACATAATTTACATAAACATCCATCACATCGCTGTGATGGAAGGCCAAAAAAACTTATCTCTCCACATCTAAGGACTTTGGGCTTCTTGCACTAAAATTGGCGTTTTGATTTATAGATTATTTTTAATTTATTATGTTATCCTACAAACTTAATTAACCTGCAAACCTGCACGTCTTTGGAGTGCGGGAGGAAACCGAAGATCTCGGAGAACACCCACGCAGGTCACGGGGAGAACGTACAAACTCCGTACAGACAGCGCCCGTGGTCGGGATCGAACCTGGGCCTCTGGCGCTGTAAGCGTTCTGCGGCAGCAACTCTACCGCTATTAAATACTCCTGACTCTTAATGGAGTCAAACTGCTGGAGTAAGTGGTCACCCTGATTCCATGCGGATGTTCCCCTCGTTGGGTTGAGCGCTTGTCGGCACAGACTCTGTGGGCCGTGCTGTATCTCGAAACTAAATCTAAACATGGCTTTTTTAAATTATTTATTTTCCTTCAGTGGGAGCCAATCCAATATTTCAACAACAAGATCATCTGTGACCTCGTGGAACAAAAACACAAAGGAATTATCTCCATCCTGGTAAGAAATTAGGCGCGGCACGATGGCGCAGCGAGATAGTCGCTGCCTCACAACGCCAGAGACCCGGGTTTGATCCTGACTGCTTTACCTTGCACTAAACGTTATTCCCTTATCGCGTATCTGTACACTGTGGACGGCTCGATTGTAATCACGTATTGTCTTTCCGCTGACTGGTTAGCACGCAACGAAAGCTTTTCACTGTACCTCGGTGCATGTGACAATAAACTAGACTGAACTAAGACTAACACATATAAGATTATTAAGGGATTGGACACGCTAGAGGCAGGAGACATGTTCCCGATGGTGGGGGAAGTCCAGAACCAGGGGCCACACAGTTTAAGAAAAAGGGGTAAGCCATTAAGAACGGAGATGAGGAAACACTTTTTCACACAGAGGGGTTGTGAATCTGTGGAATTCTCTGCCTCAGAGGGCGGTGGAGGCCAATTCTCTGGATGCTTTCAAGAGAGAGTTAGATAGAGCTCTCAAAGATAGCGGAGTCAGGGGAAGGCAGGAACGGGGTACTGATTGTGGATGATCAGCCATGATCACAGTGAATGGCGGTGCTGGCTCGAAGGGCCGTATGGCCTCCTCCTGCACCTATTTTCCATTGTCTATTGTCTAAAACAAAAGTGAAGGCGGATGGCTTGAGTGACGATTTTTTCTCTTCGCCATCAGGATGAAGAATGCCTGAGACCCGGAGAGGCCACAGATCTCACCTTCCTGCTTCGCCTGGAGGAGAAAGTGCCCGCTCACCCTCACTTCCTGACGTACGTACCTGTGCCGTGTGAGTCCACCGCCTTTGTTCGGCTTCGTTTGGTTTGGGGACACTCTGGTTTAGAGTCCTGGTTTAGTTCAGAGGTACAGCGGGGAGTCTGCGCCGACCAGCGATCCCCGCACACCAACACGATCCTACACGATCACACCAGGGACCATTTACAACTCACACCAAGCCAATTAGCCGACAAACCCGCACGTGGGAGGAAACCCGAGCAACCTGAAGAAAACCCACGCAGGTCACGGGGAGAACGTACAAGCTCCGTACGGGCAGCAGCCGCAGTCAGGATCGAACCCGGGTCTCCGGCGCTGTGAGGCGGCAGCTCTGCCGCTGCGCCACCTAGAACAGAAAGTTCTGTTGATTTTCGCGATGGTGATAAACCACCCTGGGCGGCACGGTGGCGTAGCGGTAGAGATCCGGGTTCGATCCTGACTACGGGCGCTGCCTGTGCAGAATTTGGACGGTCTCCCCGTGACCTGCATGGATTCTCTCCGAGATTTCCGGCTTCCTCCCACACTCCAAACACGTACAGGTTTGTAGTAGAATTCGCTTCGGTAAAAATGTATAAATGTAAAATTGGCCCTAGTGTGTGTAGGATAGTGTTAGTGTGCGGGGATCGCTGGTCGGCACGGACTTGGCGGGCCGAAGGGTCAGTTTCCGCGCTGTATCTCTAAACTAAACTAAAATTAAGTGGCCAACATCGCCCAACCTAACCTTCAACTGAGCGGCGTTGATTTTAATTTAGAGTCGGTAAAGGGTCTGTAATCCATCCAAGGTTACCTTTGCTGTCTATTGATTTGCAGACACAAGTTGGCCGATCAGAAGACAAGGAAGACCATGTGTAGGGGTGACTTCAGGCTGATACACTACGCAGGAGAAGTTACTTACAATGTAACAGGTGAGTCGAGGAAATGTGCGAGAAGGAACTGCAGATGCTGGTTTAAACCGAAGATAGGCACAAAATGCTGGAGTAACTCAGCGGGACGGGCTGCATCTCTGGAGAGAAGGAATGGGTGACGTTTCGGGTCGAGACCTTTCTTCCAACCTACAAACCTGCACGTCTTTGGGGCGTTAGTTAGTCAGGAAGTTAGTTAACCCGATTAGGTTTAAATGTTTAGTTTAAGAAGGAACTGCAGATGCTGGAAAAATCGAAGATAGACAAAAATGCTGGAGAAACTCAGCGGGTGAGGCAGCATCTATGGAGAGAAGGAATAATCGACGTTTCGGGTCGAGACCCTTCTTCAGACCCGAAATTAAACGTTTAGAGATACAGTGTGAAAACAGGCCCTTCAGCTCACCGAGTCCACGCCGACCAGCGATCCCTGCACACTAACACTATCCTACACACACTAGGGACAATTTTACATTCACACCAGGCCAATTAACCTCCAAACCTGTGCGTCTGTGGAGTGTGGGAGGAAACCGGAGATCCCGGAGAAACCCCACGCAGGTCACGGGGAGAACGTGCAAACTCCGTACAGACAGCACCCACGGTCAGGATCGAACCCGGGTCTCTGGCGCTGTGAGGCAGCAAACTCTACCGCTGTGCCACCTAGCATTCTAAGAGGACATATCTTTTTTCCTTCCAGGGTTTCTGGATAAAAACAATGACCTCTTGTACAGGAATCTCAAAGAGGTAAGCTCGACTTTAATAAAAAAAAACAAAAAATGCTGGGATTTTGTTTAGGGTGCAGGGAAGATTTACGAGGATGTTGCCAGGACTTGAGGGCCTGAGTTACAGGGAGAAGTTAGACAGGCTAGGACTCTAGCGCTTGGAGCGCAGGAGGATGAGGGGTGATCTTATGGAGGCATATAAGATCATGAGGGGAATGCATCAGGTCTTTTACCCAGAGCAGCGGAATCAAGAACCAGATGACAGGTTTGAGGTGGGAGGGAGCAATGGGGCAAGGAGGGGGAGGGGGGGGGGGGGGGGGGGTTAGATTTAATAGGAACCGGAGGGGCAACTTTTTTACAGAAAAGGTGGTGGGTGTATGGAACGAGCTGCCGGAGGAGGTAGTTGAGACTGGGACTATCACAAAGTGTTAAAGACATTTCGACAGGTACATGGATAGGACAGGGTTAGAGGGGTATGGGCCAAATGCAGGTAGTGTAGATGGGGCATGTTGGTCAGCATGGGCAAGTTGGGCCGAAGGGCCTGTTTCCCCGCTTTCTGGCTATGAGCTGGGAGATCAGAACTGCACATTGTACTGGTGTGGTCTCACCAATGGCCAGTACAGCTGTATCATGATGTCTCAACATTTGTACTCAAATCCCTTCTCAATGAAGGCAGGTGTGCCTTCTTGACCACCTTGATGATCAGTACGGGTGTCAGAGGTTAGGGGGGGGAAGGCAGGAGAATGGGGATAGATCAGCCATGATTGAATGGCGGAGTAGACTTGATGGGCCGAATGGCCTAATTCTGCTCCTATCACTTATGAACCACCTTATGGACAATAGACAATAGTCAATAGGTGCAGGAGTAGGCCATTCGGCCCTTCGAGCCAGCACCTTCGAGCCATTCAATGTGATCATGGCTGATCATCCACAATCAGTATTTAAGAAGTATCTAACTGCAGATGCTGGAAAATCAAAGGTGTACAAAAATGCTGGAGAAACTCAACGGGTGCAGCAGCATCTATGGAGCGAAGGAAATAGGCAACGTTTCGTCCCGAAACGTTGCCTATTTCCTTCGCTCCATAGATGCTGCTGCACCCGCTGAGTTTCTCCAGCATTTTTGTATACCATCCACAATCAGTACTCCATTCCTGCCTGCTCCCCATATCCCCTGACTCCGCTATTTTTAAGAGCCCTATCTTGCTCTCTCTTGAAAGTATCCTGAGATCCAGAGAGAGTGTCCTTGCCCACCTGACATGCAGGCAGAGGAGATCTTTTTTTTTTTTTTTTTAATTCATTTTTTATTAGAAGCATATGCATATCATACTCCAAACCAACACAGACTTTGTTATTAGTATCTGGGGTCCCGGGGTCCCAGCTATCAAAATATCTGGGGTCCTCATTTACACTGCTTCTAATTGTTTAATTATATTTAGAGATAGAAAGAGAGTTACAGAGATAGGTTGAATAAGTTAGGTCTTTATTCTCTGGAGCGCAGAAGGTTAAGGGGGGACTTGATAGAGGTCTTTAAAATGATGAGAGGGATAGACAGAGTTGATGTGGACAAGCTTTTCCCTTTGAGAATAGGGAAGATTCAAATGAGAGGACATGACTTCAGAATTAAGGGACAGAAGTTTAGGGGTAACATGAGGGGGAACTTCTTTACTCAGAGAGTGGTAGCGGTGTGGAATGAGCTTCCAGTGGAAGTGGTGGAGGCAGGTTCATTGGTATCATTTAAAAATAAATTGGATAGGCATTTGGATGAGAAGGGAATGGAGGGTTATGGTATGAGTGCAGGCAGGTGGGACTAAGGGAAAAAAAGTTGTTCGGCACGGACTTGTAGGGCCGAGATGGCCTGTTTCCGTGCTGTAATTGTTATATGGTTATATGGTTATATGGAGAGGAAAGAAAAAAAGAGAAAATTTTTAAAAATCGATAGAAATAAATAGAAGTTCTGTTGAATGCAGCAAGTGTCGGCCTGCTCCTGCGCTGTGTCGCTCCATGTTCGACGTTCTAAATCTCTCTGTCTCTGTCTCTCGACTATCCACCCCCACAGGTCATGTGTAGCTCCACTAACTTCATAGTGAAGGACTGTTTCGTCACGTCCGAACTAGACACAAAGAAAAGGCCTGAGACGGTGAGTATCAACGTCACGGTGCGGTGTGCGATTTTGTCACGTGTTCCGAGGTACGGAGAAATCCACTGTTGTAAAACAGTTCAGTCCAAGTGTCACTTTGCATTAGGCACTGAGAGGTACATCTTAGATAGGAATCTCAGATACAGTACAAATGTACAGCGGTAGTACACTGAGATAGTATACAGAGGCGCCATTTTCAAGTCCCAGTTGTTGTAAGCTCAGGGATCCACAACATAGAAAGATAGAAAATAGGTGCAGGAGTAGGCCATTCGGCCCTTCGAGCCAGCACCGCCATTCAATATGATCATGGCTCATTGTTTACACAGAGAGTGGTGAATCTGTGGAATTCTCTGCCACAGAAGGTAGTTGAGGCCACAGTTCATTGGCTATATTTAAGAGGGAGTTAGACGTGGCCCTTGTGGCTAAAGGGATCAGGGGGTATGGAGAGAAGGCAGGGATGGGATACTGAGTTGGATGATCAGCCATGATCATATTGAATGGCGGTGCAGGCTCGAAGGGCCGAATGGCCTACTCCTGCACCTATTTTCTATGTTTCTATTAAATATAGCAATATAGTAAATATTCTTGATTAGTACGGGTGTCAGAGGTTATGGGGAAGATCAGGTGTGATTGAATTGTCGAGTACACTCGATGGGCCGAATGGCCTAATTCTGCTCCTATCACTTATGACCTTAACTCTGCTGATGTTTTTGTGCATGTGTTTATCCTGTAATAGGTGGCCACACAATTCAAGTACAGTTTGGCGGGTCTTATTGACATCTTGATGTCCAAGGAGCCTTCGTATGTGCGTTGCGTGAAGCCCAATGATGCCAAACAGCCAGGTATGTGGCCGACCTTGGAGCAGCGGGCAGGGGATGTGTAAAATGTTGGCGCGTTGAATCTGTAAGCGTTCCTCAGTTAGGGTCACCAACTTTCCCACTCCCAAATATGGGACAAATTCCCGACTCGGCCATGGCTGGGTGAATGATGAGTTGGCCCCGGGTGCTGGACTGCACACAAAGCCCAGCCGGGGGGCCAGCAGAGGAGTTTTGGCCCGGGCCGCGCGATATCGCGCGCAAAGTCCGGCGCCCCGTCCAACTCATGAACCGATGATCGGTGGTGGTGTCGGCGGTAAGCGAAGGTCCGGAGGTCAGACAGCTGGCCGGGATGCCGACCGACCGACGGGGCCACGGGTGAAGCGTTGCTGCTGCTGCACTCCACGGGCTGCACTACGTCGGGACGGGCGAGGCGGGGCCGGACGACCCGACAGTCCCCTCGAACCGAGTAGCAGCGGTCAAATACGGGACAAGGGCGGTCCCGTACAGGACAAACCAATCTAACCCAATATACGGGATGTCCCGGCTAATATCGGACAGTTGGCAACCCTACCCTAAGTCCCCCTCATCTTCCTCATCACACAAAGACCTAACATCTTCTTAGTTCTTTTAGCTCAGAGATACAGCATGGAAACAGGCCCTTCGGCCCACCGACTCCGTGCCGACCCTACACTAATGCTACTCTACAGGCACGAGGGACCATTTACAATTATACCAACCCAATTAACCTACAAACCTGAAGATAGACACAGAATGCTGGAGTAACTCAGCGGGACGGGCAGCATCTCTGGAGAGAAGGTACGGGTGACGTTTCGGGTCTGAAGGTCTCAACCAAAAACGTCACCCATTCCTTCTCTCCTAAGATGTTGACCGTCCCGCTGAGTTACTCCAGCATTTTGGGTCTATGTTCAGTGTAAACCAGCATCTGCAGTTCCTTCCAACACATTTAACCACGGCAGAGTTTCTTGCCCAGTGTGGTAGAACCGAGGACCAGAAGATGTAGTTTTAAGGAGAGGGGGAGATAGATTCTAGGACCCTGTGCTCCTAGGTGGGTGTATGGAACGAGCTGCTGGGGGAGGTCCATGGTTTCCAGAGATGCTGCCTGAATCACTGCGTTACTCCGGCACTTTGTGATTTATTTTGTGAACCGGCATCTGCCGATACTAATTGCTACGGAAACTAATTTATTCTTCTCTTCATTCCACATCCTACCCCCCCCCCCCCCCCCCCCCCCCCCCCCCCCCCCCCCCCCCCCCCCCCTTCCCTCCTCCCTCTTCCCTCTCGCTCCCATCACAGGCAGGTTTGACAACGTGTTGGTCAGACATCAGGTGAAGTATCTCGGCCTCATGGAACACCTGCGTGTGAGGCGGGCAGGATTCGCCTACCGCAGAAAGTTCGACCCCTTCTTGAAAAGGTAACGGCATCAGCCAAGTAAGGCTGTTGAAGGGACTGTTTTAACAATGAAAAGGAAGATGTAGTATAGACGTTGGGAGGTCTTGCTGCAGTTGTGTAGGGCATTGGTGAGGCCGCATTCAGAGTATTGTGTTCAGATCTTGGCACCGTGTTATAGGAAAGATGTGGTCAAGCTGGGAAGGGTACAGAGAAGATTTACAAGGATGTTGCCAGGACTTGATACTTGTTGCCAGGATACGTGTTTAGTTTGGAGGGTACAGACACTCTCCTACTTACACTACAGGCCTCTTACAGAAACTCACACTTACGTAAACTCACACTTCCATAAACTCACACTTGCACAAACTCACACTTGCATAAACTCGCACTACATAAACTCACACTTACATAAACCCACACTTACATAAACTCACACTTACAGAAACTCACACTTACGTAAACTCACTTACGTAAACTCACACTTACATAAACTCACACTTGCATAAACTCACACTTACATAAACTCACACTTGCATAAACTCACACTTGCATAAACTCACACTTGCATAAACTCACACTTGCATAAACTCGCACTACATAAACTCACACTTACACAAACTCACACTTACACAAACTCACACTTACAGAAACTCACACTTACGTAAACTCACTTACGTAAACTCACTTACGTAAACGCACACTTACATAAACTCACACTTGCATAAACTCACACTTACATAAACTCACACTTGCATAAACTCACACTTGCATAAACTCGCACTACATAAACTCACACTTGCATAAACTCACACTTACATAAACTCACACTTGCATAAACTCACACTTGCATAAACTCACACTTGCATAAACTCACACTTGCATAAACTCGCACTTACATAAACTCACACTTACACAAACTCACACTTACATAAACTCACACTTACAGAAACTCACACTTACGTAAACTCACTTACGTAAACTCACACTTACATAAACTCACACTTGCATAAACTCACACTTGCATAAACTCACACTTACATAAACTCACACTTACAGAAACTCACACTTACATAAACTCACACTTATGTAAACTATTCTGCACTCCGTCTCTAGTGCAATCAAGGCTGTTTTTCCCCCACGCTGGTGCAGCGTTAGAGTTGCTGCCTCACGGCTTCAGAGACGCGGGTTCGATCGTGACTAGGGGTGCTGTCCGTAGACGTGACTAAGACTGTGCCACGGGCGGTGACGTGATTCACATCGAGAATTCAATGTTCTTATCCTGCAGGTATAAGATGTTGTGCCCAGACACGTGGCCGAACTGGCACGGACCTGCATCCGAGGGGGTTGAACGACTGGTGAAGCACATTGGCTACAAGCAGGACGAATACAAGATGGGAAAGTAAGATCATAAGATCATTAGATCGCAAGTGACAGGTGCAGAATTAGGCCATTCGGCCCATCAAGTCTACTCTGCCGTCCAGTCATGGCTGATATATCACTCCCTCCTAGCCCCACTCACCTGCCTCCTCCCCGTAACCGTTGTCACCTGCACTAATCAGGAATCTATCTATCTATTTCGGCCTTAAAAATATCCACTGACTTGGCCTCCACAGCCTTCTGTGGCTAAGAAGTCCACAGATTCACCACCCTCTGACTAAAGAAATTCCTCCTCATCTTCGGAAAGGAACGTCCTTTAAATCCGAGGCTGTGCCCTCTGGTCCTAGACTCTCCCACTAGTGGAAACATCTTCTCCACATCCACTCTATCCAAGCCTTTCGCTGTTCCCTATTCACTAAGTGCAACAGACCCTGTGTTTTTTTGTTGTGTGCCAACCAAACGGCGGAAAGACTATGTGGCACAAAGGATGGCACGGTGGCGCAGCGGTAGAGTTTGCTGTCCTACAGCGCCAGAGACCCGGGTTCAATCCTGACTATGGGTGCTGTCTGAACCGAGTTTGTGCGTTCTGCTCATGATCTGTGTGTGTTTTCTCCGGGTGCTCCGGTTTTCTCCCACACTCCAAAGGCATACAGGATTGTAGGTTAATTGGCTTGGTAAAAACTGTAAATTGTGCAGGATAGTGTTAGTGTGCGGGGATCGCTAGTCGGCATGGATTCAATAGACAATAGGTGCAGGAGTAGGCCATTCGGCCCTTTGAGCCAGCACCGCCGTTCAATGTGATCATGGCTGATCATCCCCAGTCAGTATCCCGTTCCTGCCTTCTCCCCATATCCCCTGACTCCGCTATCTTTAAGAGCCCTATCTAGCTCTCTCTTGAAAGCATCCATTGAACCTGCCTCCACCGCCCTCTGAGGCAGAGAATTCCACAGACTCGCCCCTCGTTGGAACGAAGGCGTTGTATCTCTAAACCAAACTAAAAACTAAAATAAACTTATTTTGTTTTTCAGAACAAAGATATTTATTCGATTCCCAAAGACTTTATTTGCCACCGAAGATGCGTATCAAGCCAGCAAGAATGCCTTGGGTGAGAAGACAAACCTGTTCCCGGGATGGCGGGACTGACATATAATGAAAGAATGGATCGACTGGGCTTATATTCACTGGAATTTAGAAGGATGAGAGGTTTACATTTAAACAGCTTAAGGGATTGGACAGGGTAGATGCAGGAAAAGAGTTCCCTATGTTGGAGGAGACCAGAACCAGGGGTCACAGTTCAAGAATAAGGGGTCGGCCATCTTGGACTGAGTTGAGGAAAAACTTTTTCACCCAGAGAGTTGTGAATCTGTGGAATTCTCTGCCTCAGAAGGCAGTGGAGGCCAATTCATTGGGTGTATTCAAGAGAGAGTTAGATGGAGCTCTTAGGGCTAATGGAATTCGAGGGATGTGGGGAGAAAGCAGGAACGGGGTACTGATTGTGGATGATCAGCCATGATCACATTGAATGGCGGTGCTGGCTCGAAGGGCCGAATGGCCTCCTCCTGCACCTATTGTCTATGTTTTTCCATCACTTCGCTATGAAGATCGTTCCTTCAGCTGCTGAGATTTCGACTGAAATTTGCTGCCAAAATCTGTCTGCATTTTCTCCTCTGAGTTGCCTATCAGACATCGTTAATGCTTTATTTTACTAAAATAAATGCTATTACAAATCGTTACCGCTTATTTAGAGTTACAGAGTGATACAGCGTGGAAACAGGCCCTTCAGCCCAACTTGCCCACACTGGCCAACATGTCCCATCTACACGAGTCCCACCTGTTGGTCCATATCCCTCTAAACCTGTCCTATCCACGTACCTGTCCAGCTGTTTCTTAAACGTTGATATAGTCCCAGCCTCAACTACCTCCTCCGGCAGCTTGCTTCATGCAGCCTGTACCCTCTGCGTGAAACAGTTACCCCTCAGATTCCTATTAAAGTGTTGGAACGTTCCTGGGTACCGCTAACTGTGAGGGGTCTTACTGTGCTCTTTCTTTCAGTTGCCAAGTTGCAGGCCAAATATAAAGGCAAACTCCAGAGGGGAGAGTTTCAGAAGCAGAAAAAGGCAGGTAAGAGTGAAATGTCTAAATGCGTTACTCTCCTTCCATTTTGCCTCGGTTGATTCTTATCCAGGAACGTTAGCCCCGGGGGGAAAGCGGCAGGGGAGGGTGAGACCACTACTTAAAGTTAGAGAAGTCAATGTCAATGTTATTATCGCTGAGGTGTAAGCTGCCCAAGCGGAATATGAGGTGCACTGGGATGGGCCTCACTCTGGCAGTGGAGGAGGCCCAGGACAGGAAGCTCAGTGTGGGAACGGGAGGGGGAGTTAAAGTGTTCGGCAACCGGGAGATCGAGTCGGCCCAGGCGGACTGAGCGGAGGTGTTCAGCGGAACGATCGTCGAGCCTGCGCTTGGTCTCACCCCTATACAGGAGTCCACACCTGGAACAGCGGATACGGTAGATGAGGTCGGAGGAGGTGGAGGTGAACACCCTGCCTCGCCTGACAGGACTTGCACTTGCTTAGAGAAAAGTTGGGATGCGTTGAGGAAATGTTTCTTGACTGGCTGTCAATTTGGATAATTCTGGTGCCCTGGATAGGCACAAAATGCTGGAGTAACTCAGCGGGACAGGCAACATCTCTGGAGAGAAGGAATGGGTGACGTTTCGTGGGTCGAGACACTTCTTCATTCTGGTGCCCTGTTGGTTCTAGGCATGCTAGACTGCCAATGGCAGGGATCTGGAGGTGATATATTGATCCATGCATCTGGAGGTGATACATTTCATAGCAAAAGGATTTGAGTATAGGAGCAGGGAGGTTCTACTGCAGTTGTACAGGGTCTTGGTGAGACCACACCTGGAGTATTGCGTACAGTTTTGGTCTCCAAATCTGAGGAAGGACATTATTGCCATAGAGGGAGTGCAGAGAAGGTTCACCAGACTGATTCCTGGGATGTCAGGACTGTCTTATGAAGAAAGACTGGATAGACTTGGTTTATACTCTCTAGAATTTAGGAGATTGAGAGGGGATCTTATAGAAACTTACAAATTCTTAAGGGGTTGGACAGGCTAGATGCAGGAAGATTGTTCCCGATGTTGGGGAAGTCCAGAACAAGGGTTCACAGCTTAAGGATAAGGGGGAAATCCTTTAAAACTGAGATGAGAAGAACTTTTTTCACACAGAGAGTGGTGAATCTCTGGAACTCTCTGTCACAGAAGGTAGTCGAGGCCAGTTCATTGGCTATATTTAAGAGGGAGTTAGATGTGGCCCTTGTGGCTAAGGGGATCAGAAGGTATGGAGAGAAGGCAGGTACAGGATACCGAGTTGGATGATCAGCCATGATCATATTGAATGGGGGTGCAGGCTCGAAGGGCCGAATGGCCTACTCCTGCACCTATTTTCTATGTTTCTATCCAACAAACGTTAGCAACACAAATTAAAACATTAACTGTTATATTTGATTCTGATCCCAGATCACTTGGCATTGTTCCATTAGTTTAGTTTAGTTTAGTTTAGAGATTTTTTTTAAATTTCAAAATGTACATTATTCGAAAAATAAATATATAAGATACATGATCCTCACCAAACTCCATCCGACATTCTCGGAGGCTGTACACACATTCCAACAA
This sequence comes from Leucoraja erinaceus, assembly GCF_028641065.1. Lineage (NCBI taxonomy): Eukaryota > Metazoa > Chordata > Chondrichthyes > Rajiformes > Rajidae > Leucoraja > Leucoraja erinaceus. The sequence continues at coordinate 28,132,061 of NC_073401.1, forward strand.
TTCCACAATTTTATCCCCGACCCTTGCCACTCATGTGACCCACTGCCGTGGAATCCCTTCCCTTATTTCTGAGGGGCTTCTCCACCACACTCTGCCCCCCCCCCCCCCCCCCAGTGGCCGGCAGTGGAAGGACCCTAGACAGTGGTCCTCCCCCGCAGAGTCTTGCCGTTGGTTGCACCGAGCTTCAGTGCGTACGTCTGCACGTACTCCTGCAGTCTGGAGCGGGCCAGTCGGCAACATTCCCCGACGGACAACTCGATCCGCTGGGTGGTCAACAACGCTCGGGCAGTCCAAAGAGCGTCTTTCACCGAGCTGATGACCTTCCAGCAGCATCTTGACGTCAGTCTCTGAATGCGTCCCTGGGAACACTCGGAGATACAGCGCGGAAACAGGCCCTTCGGCCCGCGCCGACCAGCGATCCCCGCACACTAACACTATCCTACATACACCAGGGACAAGTTGCATTTACACCAAGCCAATTAACCTACAAACCTGTACGAATTTGGAGTGTGGGGGAACCCGAAGATCTCGGAGAAAACCCACACGGGTCGCGGGGAAAACGTGCACACTCCGTACAGACAGCACCCGTCGTCAGGATCGAACCCGGGTCTCTGGCGCGGTGAGGCAGCAACTCTAGCGCTGCGCCACCATGCCACATAAGTTGGGAGAATATTCCCGAGAGGGACTAATCGTGTATTTGTTATTTTCCTGCAGCAATCAAGATCGAGACTTGTTGGAGAGGAATCCAAGCAAGGCAGGATGCGGGGAAGAGAGCATGGGCTGTGAAAGTCATCAAAAAGTACGTCGCCTTATCCTTAAATCCTTAAATCTCCCGAATAAAAGGAAGGTGGACACAAAATGCAGGAGTAACTCAGCGGGACAGGCAGCATCTCTGGAGAGACGTTTCTGATCAAGACCCTTCGTCAGCCCATTCCTTCTCTCCAGAGATGCTGCCTGTCCCGCTAAGTTACTCCAGCTTTTTGTATCTATCTTCGAGCTATATCCAACTCTCTCTTGAAAACATCCAGTGAATCGGCCTCCACTGCCTTCTGTGGCAGAGAATTCCACAGATTCGCAACTCTCTGGATGAAAAAGGTTTTCCTCATCTCAGTCCTAAATGGTCGACCCCTTATTCTTAAACTGTGACCCCCTCCCCCCCCTGGTTCTGGATTCTACCTTTTTAGAAAAGTAGACCACAGAAATTCTAATTGGTAACTATTTGTTAGATATGTGGGAGAGAGATTTTCAAGATAACAAGCGGAGGCTGAGAGATAACTGGGGAAAGGCAAATATGAAAGGTTACAGAGACATTGATCAATGATGACCTATTTCAAAAATGTAGAATTCACAAAAAACCATTGTGCCATAAGAATATAAAATGCTGTAGTTACTGTGAATCGTGGAAACACTTTAGGTTCTCTCAGAGTGTTTCCCGTTGCGGACTGCCAAGGCCTTCGATTAACCAGCTTGGGGCGGCATAGTATCGCAACGGTCGAGTTGCTGCCTCACAGCGCCAGATCCACGGGTTCGATCCCATTTCCGGGTGCTTCTCTGCACGGAATTTGTACGCCTGCGTGGGTTTTTTTTCCGGGATCTCCGTTTTCCTCCCCCACTCCAAAGACGTGCAGGTTTGTAGGTTAATTGGCTTGGTGTGTAAGTGTGAACTGTCCCCAGTGTGTGTAGGGCAGCGTTGGGTGTGCGGGGATCGCTGGTCGGCGCGGACTCGGTGGGCCGAAGGGCCTGCCTCCTCGCTGTATCTCTAAACTAAACTAAACGAAACGAAACCGACTTGTTAGGTAGACTCACCACTGACCTACGAGCTGTTTTATTTTGTGTTTGAGCCTATCTAAGTGAAGTACAAGTGAAGCAGAAAGTTCCCTCCCACAACTCGTATCTTGTTTTTGCAGATTTATTAAAGGCTTCATGCTGAGAAACCAGCCAGTCTGTCCGGAAAATAAAGAATACTTGGCCTTCGCTCGATATAACTACCTGATGAACCTCAGGAAAAAGCTGCCAAAGAATGTTCTGGATAAAAAATCATGGCTCAAGCCTCCTGCCTTTATGGCCACGGTAAGCTGCAGGCCTCGAGGCAGAGGTTCTCCACCCATTGCTTCACCTCAATTAATAGAGGGATAATTCCCATGGGAACAATGGAATTGCTCTACCGGGAGCCAGCATGGAGCACGATGGGCCGAGTGGCCTAATACATGGCCGACAAACAGCCTGCGATGAAAAGGAACCGCAGATGCTGGTTAATACCAAAGATAGTCGAAATGTGCTGGAGTAACACGGACTTGATTAGTACGGGTGTTAGGGGTTACGGGGAGAGGGCAGGAGAATGGGGTTAGGAGAGAGAGATGGATCAGCCATGATTGAATGGCGGAGTAGACTTGATGGGCCAAATGGCCTAATTCTGCTCCTATCACTTACAACTCAACGGGGTCAGGCAGTATCTCAGTATCTATATTATTGCCATAGAGGGAGTGCAGAGAAGGTTCACCAGACTGATTCCTGGGATGTCAGGACTGTCTTATGAAGAAAGACTGGATAGACTTGGTTTATACTCTCTAGAGTTTAGGAGATTGAGAGGGGATCTTATAGAAACTTACAAAATTCTTAAGGGGTTGGACAGGCTAGATGCAGGAAGATTGTTTCCGATGTTGGGGAAGTCCAGGACAAGGGGTCACAGCTTAAGGATAAGGGGGAAATCCTTTAAAACCGAGATGAGGAGAACTTTTTTCACACAGAGAGTGGTGAATCTCTGGAACTCTCTGCCACAGCGGGTAGTTGAGGCCAGTTCATTGGCTATATTTAAGAGGGAGTTAGATGTGGCCCTTATGGCCAAGGGGATCAGAGGGTATGGAGAAAAGGCAGGTACGGGATACTGAGTTGGATGATCAGCCATGATCATATTAAATGGCGGTGCAGGCTCGAAGGGCCGAATGGCCTACTCCTGCACCTAATTTCTATGTTTCTATGTTTCTGGAGAAAATGGATAGGTGGCGTTTTGGATCGAGTCTGAAGAAAGGACCAGACCCGAAATATCACCCTTCTATTTTTTCCAAAGACGCTGCCTGGAGAGTTGCTGCCTCACGGGGCCAGAGATCCGGGTTCGATCCCGACTACAGGTGCTGTCTGTACGGAGTTTGCACGTTCTCCTCGTGACCGTGTGGGTTTTCTCCAAGTGCTCCGCTTTCCTCCCACACTCCAAAGACGTACAGGTTTGTAGGTTAATTGGCTTTGGTAAAATTGTAAATTGTCCCTAGTGTGTGTGTGTGTAGGATAGTGCTAGAGTACGGGGCAGTCGCTGGTCGGCACGGATACGGTGGGCCGAAGGGCCTGTTGCCGCGCTGTATCTCTAAAGCCTAAAGATTGAAGGGAAGAGTGGGATTTGCCTCCTAGTGGTTGGCTGAAGAATTACAAGGGGACAGTGAAGCCTTCTAGACCGAGACAACAGAGTGATATGAGCAGAATTAGGCCGTTCGGCCCATCAAGTCAACTCCGCCATTCAATCATGCTTGATTTATCTCTCCCACCTAACGCCATTCTCCTGCCTTGTCCCTATAACCCCTGACACCCCGGCAACAGACAAAGGCAGGCCATTGCCTTGATGATAACTCACGCTTGTCATTTTGTTTCTACAGACCTCAGAACTACTAAGGAAGCTGCAAATGCGAACCTTAGTTCGAAAATACTGCAGGGGGATCTCAGCCCAGAGAAAACTGCAGGTGATTATTGCCACGTGTACATTGGAAAGTTATTTTTGTTTAACTGAAAATAATTGCCTCAATTATTTACAATAATATGTGCAATATGAAATAAATCACCATAATACGTCAAATAAATACTCTTCAATACACTGTGTCCCACCCCCTCCCCGACATCAGTCTGAAGCAAAGATACTAGAGGAGCCTCCTCTAGGATCTTTTATGCCTTCAGTCTGAAGAAGGGTCTCGACCCGAAACGTTGCCTATTTCCTTCGCTCCATAGATGCTGCCTCAACCACTGAGTTTCTCCAGCATTTTTATCTACCTTCGATTTTCCAGCATCTGCAGTTCCTTCTTAAACAGAGGAGCCTCCTCTGGCATCTTTGGTCTTAAGAAGGATCTCAACCCGAAATGTCGCCAATTCCTTCGCTCCATAGATGCTGCCTCACTCGCTGAGTTACTCCAGCATTTTAGAAACATAGAAAATAGGTACAGGAGGCCATTCGGCCCTTCGAGCCAGCACCACCATTCATTGTGATCATGGCTGATCATCCCCTATCAATAACCCGTGCCTGCCTTCTCCCCATATCCCTTGACTCCACTAGCCCCTAGAGCTCTAATCTAACTCTCTCTTAAATCCATCCGGTGATTTGGCCTCCACTGCCCTACGTGGCAGGGAATTCCACAAATTCACAACTCTCTGGGTGAAAAAGTGCCGGCCTCAGCATTACATCCCCATTTTTGTAGGCAAGCTCTCTGGAAATAAATGCCACTGTTTCATCAGATGCAGCAGAAGGTTGTGGCTAGCACGCTGTTCAAGGGGAAGAAGGATGGCTATCTACAGAGTGTGACCAAGCCCTTCAGTGACAGTCGACTGCGTAAGTATAGCACTCGCGATGCACACTGAAACAGCCACTAAATCCACCGTCTCTCTCTCTCTCCCAGTGCCCACCCTTCCACTCCGTGCAAGTAGGCCCGGCTCATTCACCGTAGTCTCCGGCAGCACCGGTAACCCGCCCAAAGGCTCGTCGGCCGGTCGGCCTAACCGGGGAGGGAACAGCCGGACGCGAGGAGCAAGGGCCGGCGGTGGGAGGGTGAAACACCGGGGGGTAATAATGCCTCCAGCTGCAGGCTTCAAGGTCGGCTGCAGGGGGCGCCCTTGGAATTCGGCCAATGGCGCCAAAACACGGCGGCGCCCGCACGTATGATGGGCGGTCACGGTGGCGCAGCGGTAGAGTTGCTGCCTTACAGTGCTTGCAGCGCCAGAGACCCGGGTTCGATCCTGACTACGGGTGCTGTCTGTACGAATGTTTGCATGTTCTCCCCGTGACCCGCGTGGGTTTTCTCCGGGTGCTCCGGTTTCCTCCCACTCTCCAAAGACGTCAAGGTCTGTAGGTCAATTGGCCTCGGTAAAAAATTGTAAATTGTCCCGCGTGCGGGGATCGCTGGTCGGCACGGACTCGGTGGGCCGAATGGCCTGTCTCCTCGCTGTATCTCTAAACTAAACTATAAAGAATTTCAGTGTGCAGTTGCAGACGTGACAAATAACGCTCCATTGATCCATTAACTATTGATTGTGGCATCTTCTCTGGCCCACAGGTGAGGAGGACATCAACCCCAAGGCTCTGCAGCTCATTCGTAACGAGAGAATTAAGGTGGGTCTCCTCACATCTACCTGCTGCCTCGTGGCGCCGGAGACCCGGGTTCGATCCTGACCACGGGCGCTGCCTGTACCGAGTTTGCACGTTCTCCCCGTGGGGTTTCTCCAAGATCTCCTGCTTCCTCCAACACTCCAAAGACGTGCGGGTTTGTCGGCCAGTTGGTTTGATTAGGGCGGTGGAGGCCGGTTCTCTGGATGCTTTCAAGAAAGAGCTAGATAGGGGATATGGGGAGAAGACAAAAAACGGGGTACTGATTGGGGTTGATCAGCCATGATCACATTGAATGGCGGTGCTGGCTCAAAGGGCCAAATGGCCTCCTCCTGCACCTATTGTCTATTGTTTTGGTATAAAGGTAAATTGTCCCGAGTGTGTGTATGTCGGACAGTGTTGGTGTGCGGGGGGGATCGGTGGTCGGCAGGGACTCGGTGGGCTGAAGGGCCTGTTTCCGTGCTGTATCTCTAAACTAAACTCAAACCTACCCTCTTTCGTTTTCAGTACGGTGTTCCCGTAATTAAATATAACCGAAATGGCTTCAAACCCAGGCCGAGACAACTGCTCCTGATGCAGAACAAAGCCTACATCGTTGAAGAGGAAAAACTCAAGCAGAAGATCGAATACTCGACCCTCAAAGGTAATGGACTCCGATCAACACGGTCATCAAACCATCATGGGCCACTGTGGATCCACCCTCCCTGAGGTCATTTGTTGCCTGCCATGTTTTGTTCTGGCCCTTGCTCACCTCCAGTTTATTCCCCCCCACCCTTCCCCCCCACCCCGCCTCCGAGATCTCCGGTTTCCTCCAAAACTCCAAAGATGCGCAGGTTTGTAGGTTAATTGGTTTGGTATAACTGTATAAACGTAAAATTGTCCCTTGTGTGTGTGTGTGTAGAATAGTGTTAGTGTGCGGGGATCTCTGGTCGGTGCAGACTCGGTGGGCCTGTTTCCGCGCTGTATCTCTAAACTAAATCAAACCTCTGCTTTAAAAAGACCCGATGGACCGAATGGCCTCATGCGGCTCCTATGTCATGGTCTGATGGTGAATCATAGGCATCATAAGTGATAGGAGCAGGATTAAGAATGGGTCGACTGGGCTTGTGTATTCACTGGGCTTTAGAAGGATGAGAGGGAATTTTACCAAAACATATAAAAAATTCTTAATGGATTGGACAGGCTAGATGCAGGAGACATGTTCCCCACGTTGGGGGGAGTCCAGAACCAGGGGTCACACAGTTTAAGAATTAGGACATTTAGGACTGAGATGAGGAAAACCCTTTTCACCCAGAGAGTTGTGAATCTGTGGAATTCCCTGCCGCAGAAGGCAGTGGAGGCCAATTCACTGGAAGAGCTCTTCGGACTAAGTGAATCTATCTGAGTTCTTAAGGCTAACGGAATCAAGGGGTATGGGGAGAAAGCAGGAACGGGGTACTGATTTAGGATGATCAGCCATGATCATATTGAATGGCGGTGCTGGTTCAAAGGGCCGAATGGCCTCCTCCAGCACCTATTTTCTATGTTAATTAGGCCATTCGGCCCATCATGTCTACACCGCCATTCAATCATGGCTGATCGATCTCTCCCTCCTAACCCCATTCTCCTGCCTTCTCCCCGTAACCCCCGGCAACCCGTGGTATCGATGTGGGGGTCATTTGTTTTGTGCTTGTTGTATGTATGCTGCAAGGTGCAGTTATAGACTGTGGACCTCACTAACAGCTGACTGTCTGTGTGTGTGTGTGTCTCTCTCTCTCTGCCTCGTTTAGGTGTCTCCGTCAGTAATCTGAGCGATGGCGTCTTTGTTATCCACGTGCCCTGTGAAAACAACAAGCAGAAAGTAACGAATGCGTTGTTATCTCTTTCCGTCTCACGGTGGGGAATGGTTGGGGGTGGGTGACGATGTGCAGCAGCTGGTTGAGTTAACGAGACCCCTGCCCGTTACAAGCCCACCCATTGAATTGATCCGGGGGGGGTACAGGCCCTTCAGCCCACGCCGACCAGCGATCACCAACATGGTTCCATACTATCCCACTCCCGACACACTTGGGGCGATTAACGAAGGGCCAATTAACCTGCTACCCCTCCTGTTCAGTTTTCAGTTTATATAACCATGTAACAATTACTGCACGGAAACAGGCCGTGTCGGCCCTTCTAGTCCGTGCCGAACACTTACTCTCACCTAGTCCCATCCACCTGCACTCAGACCATAACCCTCCATTCCTTTCCCGTCCATATACCTATCCAATTTATTCTTAAACGATAAAAACGAACCTGCCTCCACCACTTCCACTGGAAGCTCATTCCACACAGCTACCACTCTCTGAGTAAAAAAGTTCCCCCTCATGTTACCCTTAATTCCCAAATCATGTCCTCTTGTTTGCATCTTCCCTACTCTCAATGGAAAAAGCTTGTCCACGTCAACTATGTCTATCCCTCTCATCATTTTAAAGACCTCTATCAAGCCCCCCCTTTAGTTTGGGTATACAGCATGGAAACAGGCCCTTCAGCCCACCGAGTCCATGCTGACCAGCGATCACCCCGTACGCTGGCCATATATCCCACACACTAGGGACAATTTTTCCAAATTGGGATGGCACGTTGCCTCAGCGGTAGAGTTGCTGCCTCACAGCGCTTGCAGCACTGGGTTCGATCCCGACTACGGGTGCTGCCCGTACGGAGTTTGCACGCTCTCCCCGCGACCACGTGGGATTTCTCCCAGATCTTCAGTTTCCTCCCACGCTCCAAAGACGTGCAGGTTTGTAGGTTAATTGGCTTGGTGTAAATGTAAATTGTCCCCAGTGTGTGTGTATGTGTGTGGGATAGTTAGTGTGCGGGGATCGCTGGTCGGTGCGGACTCGATGGGCCGAAGGGTCTGTTTCCGCGCTGTATCTCTAAAACTTAAAACTAAAACCCACGCAGGTCACGGGGAGAACGTACAAACTCCGTACAGACGGCACCCGTAGTCAGTGTGGAACCCGGGTCCCTGGCGCTGTGAGGCAGCAACTCTACCGCTGCGCCATCGTGCCGCCCCTAGTTCTATGTTACCCCACTTTTTCATCCACTCCCTGCACACGAGGAGAAGGCTGGTCCTTAATTTATGCTGCTGGCCTTGCCGAGGCAACGTGTAGTGCAGGTGGTGTAAATATGTTGAGGAGTGTGTGTGGGGTCTGACCAGTGGTGCACGGTCTGTGGGGTGTATAGATCTTCAATGTATGGGCCGTGTGGGGCTGGGTCCGTCCTGGGGGCGGAGTCGGAGTTGGATTGACGGGAGGTTGGTCTGGGAGGGGGGGGATGCTCCTCAAACTGCGGAGCATCCTGGACAATACAGACTGTATCATGTGACCTCCATGACACACTGGTCAACCTGAGGAGCACAGACTGGTTCCACCAAGATGCAGGACGGAATGCCACAGGATGTACAACCCCTCCCCCTTCTGTCGTGGGGTAGACTGAGACTGAGTCTACCACCGACCCCCCCCCCCCCCCCCCCCCCCCCCCCCCCCCCCCCCCAATCTTTCCACTCGCCACTTTCACGTTTCACGTATCTTAGTTGTTGTGATTTTATGACCAATGACAGATCACATTTCGGGTCGGGACCCTTCTTCACACCTCCCTATGACAACAGACAATAGGTGCAGGAGTAGGCCATTCGGCCCTTCGAGCCAGCACCGCCATTCAATGTGATCATGGCTGTGATCATCCCCAACCAGTACCCCATTCCTGCCTTCTCCCCATATCCCCTGACTCCGCTATCTTTAAGAGCCCTATCCAGCTCTCTCTTGAAAGCATCCAGAGAACCCGCCTCCACCGCCCTCTGTGGCAGAGAATTCCACAGACTCACCACTCTCTGTGAGAAAAAGTGTTTCCTCGTCTCCGTTCTAAATGGCTTACCTCCTTATTCTTAAACTTAAACTGTGTGTGGCCCCTGGTCCTGGACTCCCCCCGACATCGAGAACATGTTTCCTGCCTGTAGCGTGTCCAACCCCTTAACAATCTTACATGTTTCAATGAGATGCCCTCTCATCCTTCTAATAAGGGTGGGGTGAACACTGCTTCCTGGTACCACGCTGACTGTCTCTCTCGTACACGCAGGGCGACGTTATTCTACAGTGCGACCATGTCTTTGAGACGGTGACAAAACTCTGCACGATGGCCAGCAAACAGAACAGTTTCAATATCGTGCAAGGAAGGTGAGCAAAGTGCGGTGGCCCACACAACCCAGCAGGGGGGGCCACCGAGTTAATAGTGACAGAAAGGAGATGGGACAGAAGGAACTGCAGATGCTGGCTTACAAATAAAGACACAGAGTCCTGGAGGAACTCAGCGGGTCGGGCAGCATCTATGGAGCAAAGGAATAGGTGACGTTTGCCAGGCTTTATCCTGCATCTCCTTCCCTTTCCAGTGTTCTTCCACCCACCACCTTCTCCCCCCCCTCCCCCCCACCGCTGAGTTACCCCAGCTAGTGATAGGTGGATACAGTTGAGAGCATGGAAACAGACCCTTCAGCCCATCAAGTCCATGCCCACCATCGATCATCCATTGACGCTATTTCTATCTTACACACCCCCTACACACTAGGGACAATTAACCTACACACAAACCCACGCAGACACAGGGAGAACATGCAAACTCCGCACGGACAGCAGCCAAGATCAGGATTGAATCTAACGTGTGGGGAACGGATGAAAGAGTGGGTTAACATGTGAAGGGTCGGTTGACTGTGGGCTGTAACAGTCCATACACTGTAAACGGCTTGTGTATTGTCTCCCCGCTGCCTGGTCAGCAAGCTTTTCACTGTACCTCGGCACATGTGGCAATGAGCTAAACTGAACCAAAGGGCCTGTTTCAATGCTATATATATATATATATTTTGGGGGAGGGCGTGCAAACTCCACCCACACAGGCAGCGCCCGATGTCAGGGTGGAACCGGGGTCGCTGGCTCGACCCGCTGTGGTGCTTCGATGGTGTATTCCGTTTGTCCGTTCTCCCGTTTCAGCCTGAAGTTCACGATCGAACCGGGGAAGGAAGGTATCGTCGACTTCACATCAGGCCACGAGTCGCAGGTGTTCAAGGGGAAGAATGGACATCTGATGGTGGTAAGTCCGGGACACTGGGGGCTGGATCACGCCGCCCGCCACACCCCATTGGCAGCAGTTTTACGCCCCACATCTGAGGAGGGGATTTCTTTAGCCAGTGGGTGGTGAATCTGTGGAGCTCATTGCCACAGACGGCTGTGGAGGGCAAGTCGGTGGATATTTTTTAAGGTAGAGATAGATAGATATTGGATTAGTACGGGTGTCAGGGGTTAAGGGGAGAAGGCAGTAGAATGGGGTTAGGAGGGAGAGATAGATCAGCCATGATTGAAACTAGACAAAAATGCTGGAGAAACTCAGCGGTGAGGCAGCATCTATGGAGCGAAGGAATAGGTGACGTTTCGGGTCGAGACTCTTCGTGCATGATTGAATGGCGGAGTAGACTTGATGGGCCGAATGGCCTAATTCTACTCCTATCACTTGTGATGTTATGAACTCATTCGGACGGAGATACTGTAACGGCTTTTCCTCCTTGTCCTTCCACAGATGACTCCAAGGGTAAAGTCTCGATAGCCTTCGCTGGCGTTCGTTATCTTCTGTTTCGAAATTCCACGGGCAATATAGATTTGCTGCAAGTCTCGAAGGCGGTCCTCGCTTCCCCCCCCCCCCTCTTCACGTCACGCCGCCGTGACCCCTTGCTGGATGTCGTGCGTCATTCACCAGTACGTTGTGTGTTGTGTCCATATCCACAGCCCGCCCATCAACTGCAGCAACAAAGAGGGGCCTGAAATTGAAATGGACAGTTGCTTAGTTCAGAGATACAGCACGGAAACAGGCCCTTCCCGGCCCACCAGGTCCGCGCCGACCAGCGATCACCCCGTGCGAGACAGACAGACAGACACACACACACACACACACACACACACACACACACACACACACACACACACACACACACACACACACACACACACACACACACACGAATGACAATTTACCACACACACCACAGCCAACTAGCCTACACACCACACACACACACACAGGAAACCGGAGCACACGGAGGAACACACACACACAGACAGACACACACACACACACACACACACACACACACCACACACACACACACACCGGACACACACACACACACACACACACACACACACACACACACACACACACACACACACACACACACACACACACACACACACACACACACACACACACACACACACACACACACACACACACACACACACACACACACACACACACACAGCACTGAAGGCCAGGATTGAACTCTCGATCTCTGGCGCTGTGAGGCAGCAGCTCTACCCGCTGCGCCACTGTGCCGAACGAACGTGGATTGTAGAATCCCCACCCTAAACGTCCCTCCATCTTAGTCGCACAGCGTGGAAACAGGCCCTTCGGCCCAACATGTCCTATCTACACCAGTCCCACCTGTCCTATCCATGTACCTGCTGAATTGCTTCTCAAACATTGCAATAGTCCCTGCCTCAACTACCTCCTCCGGCAGCTCGTTCCACACACCCACCACCCCGTGTGTGACAGAAACAAAGTGCTGGAGTAACTCAGTGGGACAGGCAGCATCTCGGGAGAGATGGAATGGGTGACGTTTCGGGTCAAGAACCTTCTCCTCGACTTGAAACTTTCCCCCATTCCTTCTCTCCAGAGATGCTGCCTGCCCAGCTAAGTTACTCCAGCACTTTGTGTCTATCTTTGGTGTAAACCAGCATCTGCAGTTCCTTCCTACTGCACCCTTTGTGTGACCATGATCCCAGGGATGGTCGGGTTTAACGTTTGATGAGTGTTTGAAGACGCTGGAGTTTAGGATGAGGGGGTAACTCATTGAAACATCGAATAGTGAAAGGCCTGGATAGAGGGGATGTGGAGAGGATGTTTCCACTAGCGGGAGAGTCTAGGACCAGAGGGCACACTCAGAATTATAGGAGGAATTTCTTTAATCAGAGGGATTTCTTTAGTCAGTGGGTGGTGAATCTGTGGAATACTTTGCCACAGACGGCTGTGCGGAGGCCAAGGCAGTGGATATTTTGAAGGCAGAGATAGATACTCGATTAGTACGAGTGTCAGGGGTTATGGGGGGGAAGGCAGGAGAATGGAGTTAGAAACATAGAAATTAGGTGCAGGAGTAGGCCATTCGGCCCTTCGAGCCTGCACCGCCATTCAATATGATCATGGCTGATCATCCAACTCAGTATACCGTACCTGCCTTCTCTCCATACCCTCTGATCCCCTTAGACAGAAGGGCCAAATCTAACTCCCTCTTAAATATAGCCAATGAACTGGCCTCGACTACCCTCTGCGGCAGAGAGTTCCAGAGATTCACCACTCTCTCTGTGAAAAAAAAAAGTTCTTCTCATCTCGGTTTTAAAGGATTTCCCCCTTATCCTTAAGCTGTGACCCCTTGTCCTGGACTTCCCTAACATCGGGAACAATCTTCCTGCATCTAGCCTGTCCAACCCCTAAAGAATTTTGTACGTTTCTATAAGATCCCCCCTCAATCTTCTAAATTCTAGCGAGTACAAGCCGAGTCTATCCAGTCTTTCTTCATATGAAAGTCCTGACATCCCAGGATTCAGTCTGGTGAACCGTCTCTGCACTCCCTCTATGGCAATAATGTCCTTCCGTCTGAGTTAGGAGGAAGAGATAGATCAGCCATGATTGAATGGCAGAATAGACTTGACGGGCCGAATGGCCTAATTTTGCTCCAATCAAATTCACAAACCTCAAAATTGAATGCGGTTTTTTGAAATGCTGCTACTTCTTGCGTTTGGCGTGCACAGCCTAAAGTTGTAGGACAACTTTGGTCGTTTGGTTGTGCACGGCAGGTTGCATTCGACAAAACAGGGCGGGCCACATGAAGGTTGCAGTCTCCCACCCCTCTCGAACTGCTCATAATTCACCTTTTCTCAACAGCGGGTAAAATCAAATCTCCACCAAGGACGAGCAGTTTAAAGTTGAATCCTCCCTTTAAATTATCTGTCGCCTGTGAGCAAACGTCCAGAATGCGCCGGGGGTGGGGTGTGGAGGGGGGTTGCTGGTGGCAACGCAGGTCACCTCTGGGACCCGTCTGCTCGCTGATCCACCAATTAACAGGAGCGGGGAAGCAGAGACCTTTAACTTGTGTCATCTTCAATGTGTGAAAAATGTGACAAAACTTATTAAATATCGAGGCCGCGGTGCTTTTGTGCTCATCAGTGGAAACATGTACAGGACAATCGCATTGCAAAAATAAACTCATGCTTTCTACAACCATCTGTGTGAGCAGAATTATTCCCGTTCAAAGGTTTTCTCCGGCAGCTCCGGTTTCCTCCCACTCTCCAAAGACATACAGTTTTGTAGGTTGACACAAAACGCTGGAGTAACTCAGCGGGTCAGGCAGAGTCTCTGGAGAGAAGGAATGGGTGACGTTTCGGGTCAAGACCCTTCTTCAGAGGGTCCCGACCCGAAATGTCACCTATTCCTTCTCTCCAGAGATGCTGCCTGTTTCCCCGCTGAGTTACTCCAGCGTTTTGTGTCGATCTTCGGTTTAAACCAGCAACTGCAGTTCCTTCCCACACATGGCTTCGGAAAGAATAGTAAATTGTCCCTGGTGTGTGCTGTAGGTGATCTGTGGTTGGCATGGACTTGGTGGACCGAAGGGCCTTGTAAATCTAAACTGGTCACATTATAGATACAGCATGGAAACAGGCCCTTCAGCCCACCGAGTCCATGCCGACCATCGATCACCCGTTCACACTAGTTCTGCGCCATCTCACTCCTGAGACATTAGGGGCAATGTACAGAAGGCCAATTAACTTACAAACCCAATGATGGAGACAAAATACTGGGGTAACTCAGTGGGACAGGCGGCATCTCTGGAGAGAAGGAATAGGTGACGCCTTGGGTCGAGACCCTTCTTCAGACTGAGAAGGGTCTCGTCAGTCTGAAGAACGGTCTTGACCCGAAACGTCACCCATTCCTTCTCTCCAGAGATGCTGCCTGACCCGGCGAGTTACTCCAGCACTTTGTGTCTGTCTTCAGTGTAAACCAGCATCACCAATTCCTTCCTACAAATTTTTAACCTAAAAGCCCGCGTGTCTCTGGGATGTCGGAGGAAACATTGAGAGGACGGACGCTGGGAAAGTGACGACTGTGCAAACACTCGACGAACAAGCTCGGCCAAAAACTGAATTGAAATACAAATTTTATTTAACATATTCACAAGTAAATGCTGGAGCAATTTTACAGCAAGCAAAACGTCAACAAAGGAACGCATGTAAATATGTACAGTTCAGTGAAATAATATTTAAAGCTTTAGTCATAGACTAGATTAAGAGGCTCATCACTCGAAATGCTGCAGATAAAATTATATTTTGATCAGCGACGCACTGACCATGCGAACAAAATTATAACTCGGATCTGTTAAACCAGAACTTTTAACTTTTTAGTTATGATTGTACAAAATCTCAACAATGCAAACATACAATATGTGCGTTAGATTTTAGTTCAATTTGTACAAGACACTACACATTGGAAACATACAATATGGGTGTTAGATTTTAGTTCAATTTGTACAAGACACTACACATTGGAAACATACAATATGGGTGTTAGATTTTAGTTCAATTTGTACAAGGCACTACACATTGGAAACATACAATATGGGTGTTAGATTTTAGTTCAATTTGTACAAGACACTACACATTGGAAACATACAACGAGAGATTTAGATTTGCGTTCCGTTTGCACAAGATCTCAAACATTAGAAAGATACAATGTGGGCTTTAGAATTCAGTTCACTTTAGACAAGACCTTAAACATACTAACTGTGACCCACAATTAACATCGAACCCACCCTTGGTCAAGGGTGGACCTGTGGATTTCAGGGTCCTGGGTATCTAGTGTGATCCCACCGATGTTCCACACTTTCCCCCCCAACCCCCCAGGAGCGGACTCACGCCAAACTCCAGTTGATGGGGGTCTTCCCCGCTTGCTTCAGCAACTGGTTGGTCCGGGAGAAATGCTTGCACCCGAAGAAGCCTCTGTGGGCAGAGAGCGGGGACGGGTGGACCGTCTGTAACACGTGATGCCGCCTCTGTGGTTGAATTGAATACATTTTATTAGCTAAGTATGTTCACATACAAAGAATTTGCCTTGATGCTACGCTCACAAGTAGCAACACGATATACATAGAAACATAGCAGCAGAGAAAATAGATGGAGGAGGCCATTCAGCCCTTCGAGCCAGCACCGCCATTCATTGTGATCATGGCCGATCGTCCCCAATCAATAACCCATGCCTGCCTTCTCCCCATATCCCTTGACTCCACTAGCCCCTAGCACTCTATCTAACTCTCTCTTAAATCCATCCAGTGACTTGGCCTCCACTGCCCTCTGTGGCAGGGAATTCCATACATTCACACCAAAGTATTTTTCTCACCTCAGTCTTAAATTACCTCCCCTTTATTCTTAGACTGTGGCCCCTGGTTCTGGACTTGGCCAACATTGGGAACATTTTTCCTGCATCTAGCTTGTTGATATACAGTAGACAATAAACTAAAAATAAAACATTCAAATTTAAACATGAGAAAAGTGAAATAAAATACCAGAGCAAAAGGCTTTTGGTTATCGAGTAGAGCTACTGCTCGTGGGGAAAAAAAGGCTGTTGTTATGTCTGGCTGTGGCGGCTTTGACCGTCCGGAGTTGCCTTCAAGAGGGAAGTGATTCAAAGAGTTTGTGGCCAGGGTGAGAGGGGTCCGAGATGATCTTGCCCGCTCACTTCTGGCCCTTGCGGCGTACAGTTCGTTGATTGGGGAAGGGGGGGGGGGGGGAGAGGTTGCAGCCAACAACCTTCCCGGCTGATCGAACGATGCGTAACGGGGCAACGCTGGTCAGAGAGTGAAGGAAATACGACATGACTTGATTTATTCCAGGAGGGAAATTGATCTGCCAACGGCCATAAAAACCACGAAATTAAAGTGACGAGTGGAAAGGCTGGGGGGGGGTGCAAAGATTGGGGAGGGGTACAAGCTCCTTCAATAGGAGTAGAATTAGGCCATTCGGCCCATCATCTACTCCGCCATTTATCATGGCTGATCTCTCTCTCCCTCCTAACCCCATTCTCCTGCCTTCTCCCCATAACCCCTGACACCCGCACTAATCAACAATCTATCTATCCGCCTTAAAATATCCACTGACTTGGGCCTCCACAGCCGTCTGTGGTAGTGAATTCCACAGATTCACCACCCTGACTAAAGAAATTTCTCCTCATCTGCCTAAAAAGAACGTCCATTAATTCTGAGGCTGTGCCCTCTAGTGCTAGACTCTCCAGCTAATGGAAACATCCCCATCACCATCCACTCTATCCAGGCCTTTCACTATTCAGTTTTCAATGAGGTTCCCCAACCCCCCCCCCCTCATTCGATCAACCTACAAACCCATTGAGCTTGTGCCCACTCGTGAGAGAGTCTAGGACTAGAGGTCACAGCCTCAGAATTAAAGGACGTTCCTTTAGGAAGGAGTTTCCGGGGGGGGGGTTCTTGATTAGTACGGGCGTCAGGGGTTACGGGGAGAAGGCAGGAGAACGTGGTTAGGAGAGAGGGAGATAGGATCAGCCATGACTGAATTGTGGAATAGACCTGATGGGCCGAATGGCTAATTCTACTCCTATCACTTATGAATATATCCCACACACGGCAAAACATATTTAAACCGCCTGCACTTCACGCTGCCTCACAGCGCCAGAGACCCGGGTTCGATCCTGACTACGGGTGCTTGGCTGCACGTGTGTCAGGGGTTATGGGCAGGAGAATAGGGTTGGGGAGGGGGGGGGGGGGAGATAGATCAGCCATGACTGAATGGAGGAGTAGACCTGATGGGCCGAGCGGCCTGATTCAGCTCCCACCCCGCGTGCGACCTACCCGGTCAATGACGCTGCCTTTGCGCTGTGCGTAGGCTCCCCACAGCATGAACACCAGGCCGTCCCGGCTGTGGTTGAGGCGAGACACCACCGCGTCAGTGAAGTTCTCCCAGCCTTTATCCTTGTGCGAGTTGGCTTGGTGGGCTCGCACCGTGAGCACAGCGTTCAGCAGCAACACGCCTGATCCAAACACGCAAAAAAAAAAAAAAAAAAACCACGTCCGTGAGTCTGCTTCCTAAAATGGCGCCCAATTAAGGCGACTATTTCCGTGCTAGCCACAGACGCATTGTCTTTCCACTGACTGGATGGCACGCAACAAGCTTTTCACTGTACCGCGGTCCACGTGACAGTAAACTAACGTGCGGCAGAGTTGCCGCCGCACAGCGCCAGAGACTCGGGTTCAATCCCGACTACGGGTGCTGTCTGTACGCCATTTGTACGTTCTCCCCGTGACCTGCGTGGGTTTTCTCCGGGTGCTCAGGTTTCCTCCCACATCCCACATCCGCTGCCCAATTGAAAGGCCATAACGCTGAAACGTTATGAGTTTTTCCCTCCTTCGGCCCAACTTGCCCACACCGGCCAACATGTCCCATCTACACTAGTCCCACCTGCCTGCGTTGGGCCCATATCCCTACAAACCAGTCCCATCCATGTACCTGTCTAAATGTTTCTTAAACGTTGCGATAGTCCCTGCCTCAACTACCTCCTCCAACAGCTCGTTCCATACACCCACCACCCTTTGTGTAAAAGAGTTGCCCCTCAGATTCCTATTAAATCTTTCCCCCCCTCACCTTAAACTTGGTCCTCGATTCCCCTACTCTGAGCAAGAGACTCTGTGTGTCTACCCGATCTATTCCTCTCATATTTTTTATACACATATTTGTTATAAGATCACCCCTCATCCTCCTGCGCTCCAGAGAATAGAATCCCAGCCTGCTCAACCTCTCCCTGTAGCTCAGACCCTCGAGTCCTGGCAACTTCCTCGTAAATCTTCTCCGCAAACTTTTCCAGCTTGACTACACCTTTCCCATAACATGGTGCCCAGAACCGAACACAACACTCCAAACTGTCTGTGCTATGTATGTACCTTGCTTAGCCCAGCTCGTCAAATCCCCGTGGGAAGGTCGCTCGAAGCCTTCGATGTCCGTCTCCAGCTCCTTGTACATGTTTTCCAGACTGCAGGAGGAGAGGGTCATTTGCGGCGCTCAAAACACAGGATCATTCAACCTGTCCTGGTTTCCCCCAAACCACTCGTTCTCAGAGTGTCAACATGGAACCAGGTCAACACAGAGGCCCTTCAATGCACCATCTTTAGTATTTGGTACAGCAGGCAGTGAAGAAAGTGAATGGCCTTTATAACAAGAGGAGTTGAGTATAGGAGCAAAGAGGTCCTTCTGCAGTTGTATAGGGCCCTAGTGAGATCACACCTGGAGTATTGTATGCAGTTTTGGTCCCCTAATTTGAGGGACATTCTTGCTATTGAGGGAGTGCAGCGCAGGTTTACAAGGTTAATTCCTGGGATGGCGGGACTGTCATATGCTGAGAGAATGCATACTCTGTGGAGTTTAGAAGGATGAGAGGCTATCTTACTGAAACATACAAGACTGTTAAGGGTTTGGACACGCTAGAGGCAGGAAACATGTTCCCAATGTTGGGGGGTCCACAGTTTAAGAATTAGGGGTAAGCCATTTAGAACGGAGACGAGGAAACACGTTTTCTCACAGAGAGTTGTGAGTCTGTGGAATTCTCACTCTCTCTTGAATACATTCAGTGAATTGGCCTCCACTGCTCTCTGTGGCAGAGAATTCCACAGATTCACAACTCTCTGGGTGAAAACGTTTTTCCTCATCTCAGTCCGAAATGGCCTTTACCCATTACTTTTTATATGGTGACCCCTGGTTCTGGAATCACCCAACATCAGGAACATTTTACCTGCATTTAGCCGATCTAATCCCTTCAGAATTTTACGGGGGTGGGGGGGGTACTTACCTGGGCGGGGGGGCAATGGGGTGCTTGACGCTGAAGCACAGCCCGTGGGCCTGGCTCTGCCCATGGTAAGGGTCCTGGCCCAGAATCACCACCTTCACCTGAAACACACAAAGCTACAATTTATCGCAAGGACAGACACAAAATGCTGGAGTAACTCAGCGGGTCAGGCTCTGGAGAAATGTTCCCCGTGTTGGGGAGAGTCCAGAACCAGGTTGAAACACAGTTTAAGAATAAGGAGTAGACCATTTAGGACTGAGATGAAGAAAAAAAACCAGAGAGTTTTTCACTCTGCACAGAGAGTTGTGAATCTGTGGAATTCTCTGCCACAGACAGGGGAGAAAGCAGGGACGAGGTAGGGATGATCAATTCACAAAATGGATGTTTTCAAGACAGATTATTGTCTGTTAGATATCCAAAGAGATTGGGGGACCTTGTTCTTAGAAAGTAAGCCAACGGAAAAAAGCAATGGAATATGGGGTTGAGTAGAAAGCAGTTGTACAGGGCCTTATGGGGTAGTGTTGGTCTGAGGAAGGACATTCTGGATGATCACGCCGGGATGACTTATATGTTGATGAATGGAGCGGCTGGGCTGGCTCGAAGGAAGGATAAGAGGGGATCTTATTGAAACGAATTATTAAGGGGTTGGACACCTACAGGAAACATCCTGCCAGACCCATTTTAAGGGGAGGCCAATTATTTTCCACCCAGTTTTATGTGGAATTCTCTGCCTCAGAAGGCAATTCAGGTGTTTTCAAGTTTACGGGTCGGGAGACAGGAATGGGGTACTGATCTGGATGATCAGCACCACAAGACTTCTACTCCTGCACCTATTTTCTATGTTTTATGAGAGGAATAGGTGACGTTTCGGGTCGAGACACTTCTGCACACCACAAGACTTCTATCAGTCTGAAGACTGGAAACGTCACCTAGCCAAGTTTATTTCACTATTCGAGGAATTAGTCAGATAGGGCTTTACAGCAAGGCAATCTTTAATCGAGGCACTTACATTGTCGATATCACACAGCTCGGACCAGGCAAAGACTTGGTGAGGCGGTGGGTAAACCGTGCAGTGCTTCCTCTCAGCCGTGACAAAATCCATCAGCTGCAAATAAACAAGGTGAAAAACACACTGGAGCTTAGAAGGATGAGCGGGTACCTCATTGCAACTTACCGAATAGTGAAAGGCCTGGATAGAGTGGATGTGGAGAGGTGGGAGAGTCTAGGACCAGAGGGCACAGCCTCAGAATAGAAGGTGGACACAAAAAGCCGGAGTAACTCAGCGGGACAGGCAGTATCTCTGGAGAGAAGGAATGGGTGATGTTTCCGGTCGAGACCCGTCTTCAGATTGAGGTTGATCTTAACCCGAAACAATATCCATTCCTTCTCTCCAGAGATGTTACTCCAGCAATTTGTGTCCATCTTCGATTTAAACCAGCATCTGCAGTTCTTTCCTACTCAGAATAGAAGGCCCTACTTTCCAAAATGGGGATGAGGAGGAATTTCTTTAGTCAGAGGGTGGTGAATCTGCGGAATTCTTTGCCACAGACGCTGTGGAGGCCAAGTCAGTGGATCATTTGTAAGGCGGAGATTGACAGATTCTTGATTAGTACGGGTGTCAGGGTTATGGGGAGAAGGCAGGAGTCAGGAGTGTTTAATTGTCATACTAGACGGACGACAGGACCCGTTGGGTCCCGTACCCCCAACGCAATATTCCACCACTCCCCCCATCCTCTTCCTCTATCCCCCCCAACTCTCCCTCCTCATCTACCCCACTCTCCCCTCCCTACCCCCTCCGGAGCCACGCTCAGGGCCCAGTCTGTGTCCATGTCCGCTCCCCAGCGCCCAAAGTACAGCTGCATTCTTGGGCTGCTCCCCCAATCCTCATCTCCACCCCCACAATGAAAATTGCAATGTTTTTTTATTAATGAAAGCTCCCCCTATGTTGTGTATTTATGGAATTCCCTGCCACAGAGGGCAGTGGAGGCCAAGTCACTGGATGGATTTAAGAGCGAGTTAGATTAGAGCTCTAGGGGCTGGTGGAGTCAAGGGATATGGGGAGAAGGCAGGCCCGGGTTATTGATAGGGGATGATCAGCCATGATCACAATGAATGGCGGTGCTGGCGTGAAGGCCCGAATGGCCACCTCCTGCACCTATTTTCGATGCCATAGTACACTGTAAACAATATAAACACGAGAGAAAATCAAAAGTTGTGGGCTATACTTGCCTTTGTGAATAGAAGCCAAAACTGAAATCAATAATGCCACAAGGCCACATTTAGAAGATTGAGAGGGGATCTTATAGAAACTTACAAAATTCTTAAGGGGTTGGACAGGCTAGATGCAGGAAGATTGTTCCCGATGTTAGGGAAGTCCAGGACAAGGGGTCACTGCTTAAGGATAAAAAAATCCTTCTCAACCGAGATGAGAAGGTTTTTTCAACAGAGAGTGGTGAATCTCTGGAAACTGTGCCACAGAGGGTAGTTGAGAACCAGTTCATGTGGCTATATTTAAGAGGGAGTTAGATGTGGCCCTTGTGGCTAAGGGGATCAGGGGGTATGGAGAGAAGGCAGGTACGGGATACTGAGTTGGATGATCAAACGATCAGAAAATAAAAGTTCAGGTGCTATACTTGAACTTGCCGAATGGAAGCCAAACTGCTCCTAATGCCTATGTTTCTATGCAGGGGGGGGAGGGGAGGGGAGGAAGGGAAAGGTTGCTACTGGATTGCAGCGTTAGCAGTTGCTCTCTCTGTCTCTCTCTCACCCTGGTGAAGTAGGGCTTGGTGAACTCGGCCAGCAGCTCAGTCTTCCAGCTGTGGGCGAGGCCGGGCGGCGCCTTGCGGGCGGCCAGCTTATGCAGGGCCGCTTGTTTGTTGATCTCGATGCGGGACCGTTGCTGTGGGCTGAGCGGGATGCGGGGCTCGGCCGCTCCCCCCGGCTGCTGCTGCTGCTGCTCCTCGCCTGCTCCTGGTCCCGGCTCCAGCTCCAGCTCCAGCCCGGGCTCCAGCCGCAGTCTCTTCCCCGGCGCCCGGTCTCCGTGCTGCGGGCGGACACAGAGGCAGCGGCTGAAGACAGGCCGGACGCGGCGCAACATCTCCCTCCCTCCCTCTCTCCCCGCCGACCCAGCCCCGCACCTTGACCGCTGCTACTCCAGCCCAGCCCACTGGCTCTCCAGCCCCAAGATCTTTGCTCCAGCCCAGCCCACTGATACGCCAGCCCAGCCCACTGGTTCTCCAGCTTAATTCCCCGCCCATTGATACTCCAGCCCTTGACCCACTGATAATCCAGCCCACTTGATACTCCAGCTCTCGGATATTCCAGCCTTCTGATACTCCAGCCCTTGACCCATTGATACTCGGGCCCATTGATACTCCAGCCCTTGACCCACTGATACTCGGGCCCATTGATACTCCAGCCCTTGACCCACTGATACTCCAGCCCTTGACCCACTGATACTCCCCACTGATACTCCAGCCCTTGACCCACTGATACTCCAGCCCTTGACCCACTGATACTCGGGCCCACTGATACTCCAGCCCTTGACCCACTGATACTCGGGCCCATTGATACTGCAGCCCTTGACCCATTGATACTCGGGCCCATTGATACTCCAGCCCTTGGCCCACTGATACTCCAGCCCTTGACCCACTGATACTCGGGCCCACTGATACTCCAGCCCTTGACCCATTGATACTCGGGCCCACTGATACTCCAGCCCTTGACCCATTGATACTCGGGCCCATTGATACTCCAGCCCTTGACCCATTGATACTCCAGCGTGGAGTCTCTCTCATTCCTGCTCCAGCACTGCCCCGTTCTCATTGGCTGATCCTCCTCCACTTTGTTACTTTTCCGCTTATTAGTGACATTTTCCCGCCAACTCCAAATGAAAAGAGATTTAAAACATGGAATTACCGCAGGCAACTGTTCGAAAAATTCGGACAACTGTGGGGAAATTGTGTTTCACATAAGATTAATATTTCATGATTAAAAAAAAAGCCTCAACGTTTAAATTTATTTAAAAATATATCATTTAAAAAAAAAATAATGAACCTAACAGCAACAAGGTTTACATTTTCACAAGAGGTGACAATTGAAAACTTTCCCATCTAATTGTATACTACTACACAATAGTCCAAACTGGCCCTGCTTTCTTTAAAGAAAAAACCCAGAAAGCGTCTTTATATAAAAACTTTCCGCATTACTCAAACCACAAACCGCTCTGCTTCCAGTCAAGAACTCTTCAAAGACAATACTTAAAACGAAACTCATGATGCTGTTAAACCTCACCAAAGAAAATTAAAAGTTTACAAAATGCTGGAGTAACAGCAAGTCTGGAGAAAAGGTATGGGTGACATTGTTAGGGTCGAGACCCTTCCTTCCTACCTCCCTCAACATACAAGCTCACAATTTTGTTTTTCCAAAAAGCAATGAGTTCACATTAACGCCACAAGTTTACTTTTCATTCACCTCCTGATTAATGCCCTCTTTCTCCTTCGAATCATCTTCTGCAACTTCAAGCAAACTTCTTTTCTTGGCTCGTGTGATGAAGTAGGATACGATGGATTTCTGCCCGATCATATTGGAGAACTGTTTCCCTACAAATGAATGAATGTTTTCGGCCTTTCTGAGCAGTTCGGTTCACCCGGTGAAAATACAGTCAGTCCACACACGGGGATTTCAGCGCTGACTTTCTCTCTCGCCCATGTGGCTTTTTTCGCGCCAGCTCTGCAAGGCGGAGCTAAAACTACACCAACACATCTGAAATCTCCCCACCTCCTCCCGGAAATACTCAGAAAGCGGCCCAGCAAAGGGGAACAGAGTGCACCCCCAACCAGACACAGAGACACACACAGAGACACACACACACACAGAGACACACACACACACAGACAGACACACACACACAGAGACACACACACAGATAGACACACACACACAGATAGACACACACAGACACACACACACAGACACACAGACACACACACAGCTGGATTTTATATTTCACCACGTTTTCCTGCCTCCCCCGCCCTCTCCCACATCATTAAATTAATTAATCACAAAAAACAGTTTTTGTTTTAGGCATTTAAGGGGTTAAAAGTAGGGACTGCCTACTCGTGGCCACGTGTTCTGCTGACAAGGTGCAGGAAGCAGGAGACATGTGTTGGTGGGGGAGTCGCTGAGAGGTGGGATTGCAGCGGGTCCTTGCACTTATCCACCATGTTGCCGCTTTAATTCTGCAAAGCAGTCAAAATCCAACAGTGGGGAGAGAAATGAGGCAGAGAAGTCATGCAATTGCTGTATGATTGTCGTAACTACATAGACGTGGGGCTTTGGCTTTTTGCACTATTATTGTTTGTTTATTTTATGTGTGTATGTATATATATATATATTTTATATATATATACATACTTTTATATATATATATATATTTTATGTCTGAAAGTGTCTAAAAGTCTGTGTCTGTGTATAACTGTGTGTAGATACGTGTGTATATCTGTACGTGTGTATATCTGCGTATATATGTGTATACATGTGTGCATGTATATATATATATGAAACGATATGAAAATATATATTGAACTATATATACACACACACACATATATATATATGTGTATATATATATATATACATACACATGTATATATATATATATATGTATATATGTATATATATATATATATATATATATATATATACAATATATATATACCATATATATATATATGTGTGTATATATATATATATATACACATATATATATGTGTGTGTATATATATATATGTATATATATATATGTTCAATTATACATATTTTGATCTTGTTTACAGAGTATATGAAGCTGCAGTTCCTTCCTACACCATGTTTATATATTCTGTTATATTGCTGCAAGTAAGAATGTAATTGTTGTGTTTAGGACATGTGACTTTATGCTCCATACACTAGTTCTATCCCACACTCTGGAAACAATTTACAGAAGCCAATTAACCTACAATCCTGCATCTTTGTAGTGTGGGAGGAAACCGGAGATCCCAGAGAAAGCCCACGCGGTCACGGGGAGGACCCGCAAACTCCGTCCGGACAACACCCGTGGCCAGGATTGAACCCGGGTCTGCTGCCCTGTGATGGTTTACACTAAAGGTCACAAAGTGCTGGAGTAACTCAGCCGGTCAGGCAGCACCTCTGGAATGCATGGAGAGGTGACATTTTAGGAAAATCACCTGACCATGTTCTCCAGAGATGCTGCTTGATCTGCTGAGTTATTCCAGCATTTTGTGTCCTTTTGAGAGATATTTTGACAGCCACAAAGGCAGGCGGGGAATAGAGGATATGGACCTTGTGCTGGAGACAGGAGCATAGAGAGCATCCACCATTGTCTGAAGAAGAGTCTCCACCCAAAACGTCACCCATCTCTTCTCTCCAGAGATGCTGCCTGTCCCGCCGAGTTACGTCGGGTTTTTTGTGTCTATCTTTGGTTTAAACCAGCATCTGCAGTTTACTTATATCTTCTGAATCTTCTGTATTTGTAGTCAGCAAGGCAGTACTCTGCATATTCGCCAACTTGGATGTGTTGTGCACACTAACTTGCTTTTGGTGTCCCCTTAAAACTGTCTAGTGAAGGTGATTTGACCATATTGTTGTCTAGTTTATTCCATTCCCTTAAGGTTCTTACAAAGAATGAGATCTTATAAATATCTGTCCTGGCGAATGGGATTTCCATTTGTATATAATTTCTCATATCTCTATATTTTATGGTCCATTGTCCGTTTCCTAACCAGACTGCCGCTGAAATCTTCACCTGGGTGGATGGAAGATGCCCAATGTGTCGAGTTCATCCGTGGAGACAATGGATAAGTTTGTGGTGGTGGTCAGCGATGATGCGAAGAGCGCCGAAGGTTGGGGAGGGGGCCGGCGTGGGACGGCGGCCGGTCGGAGCGACGGGGAGGACGAGAGACCCAGGAAGAAGAGGAAGGCAAATGGCAGCCCCGGGAAGGAACGGCAGCAACCTCCCCCTCAGCCCCACGGAGACGGGTGGGAGATGTCGCCCACCCCCACCCCCTCCTGGAGGAACATCCGTGCAGAGGGCCTCTCCTGCGACTACACCAGACTCTTCCCAACCTCCGAGGCCGATGCCATCCTCTCGCAGTTGGAGAGGGAGCTGGAGTATTTTTCAGGTACAGACTGAAGGGGAAGTGGGAAGATAAGAGACACAAAAAAAGCTGGAGTAAAAACCCCTGCCCCACGGTACGAGTTCATTCCAAGAGTTCTCCCGAGTTTGCCCTGATTCGAACTCGGAGATTTACGGTAATGGCCGCTCGTCGGTACTCGGGGCTCTCATGGACATTGACACAGCATGGAAACAGGCCCTTCAGCCCATCTTGCCCACGCCGACCATGGTGCGCCAGCTACACTAGTCCCACCTGCCTGCGATTGGCCCAGATCCCTCTACGCCTGTCGTAAGTGCTAGGAGCAGAATTAGGCCATTCGGCCCATCGATCACCTGTGGGGTGGGTGGGGGGGGTGGCTGGGACACGAGAAGTGGGACCCTCACTCCGCTCCAACGGAAATCCACCACAAACAGGTCTGGTATCGCGAGGGTTTACTGTGTTACACCTTGTTTCTTTTTAAGGTGATCTGACAAAGGTGCAGGTATTTGGGAAGTGGCACAGCATTCCCCGCCAACAGGTGACGTACGGAGACCCGGGCCTGACCTACAGGTACTCGGGGGTGACCCTGACCCCAAAGCCTTGGATTCCTCTGCTGCTGAGGATACGAGAGAGGGTCACACAGGTGACAGGGCACACGTTCAACTTTGTACTAGTCAACAGGTGAGGATATATATATAGATAGAATATATATATATATATATATACACGAACCACTGACTCCATCTACACCTCATGCTGCCTCAGCAAGGCCAGCAGCATAATCAAGGACCAGTCGCACCCTGGTCACTCCCTCTTCTCCCCTCTCCCATCGGGCAAAAGGTACAGAAATGTGAAAATGCACACCTCCAGATTCAGAGACAGTTTTTTCCCAGCTGTTATCAGGCAACGGAACCATCCTACCACCAACTAGAGAGCGGTCCTGAACTACAATCTACTCCTTTCGTGACCCTTGGACTATCTTTGATAGGACATGATCACATTGAATGGCGGTGCTGGCTCGAAGGGCCGAATGGCCTACTCCTGCACCTATTGTCTATTGACTTTGCCTTGCACTAAACGTTATGCCCTGGTCATGTATCTGTACACTGTAAACGGCTCGATAGTAACCACGTATTGTCTTTCCGCCACCATGGCAGCATGGAACAAAATCTTTTCACTGTGACACTGTACAGGTGACGATAAACTAAACTGACCGCATGTTTCCCTGGTGTGTGAATACGTGTACAATACATGTTTGAGAGAAAACAAACTAGTGCCATTTTAGCCCCACCGTGCCATGACTCATTTTGTTCGATTAATTCACAATCTTGTTAATTTTATTTTGGAGATAGAGTGGTGATACAGTGTGGAAACAGGCCCTTCGGCCCAACTTGCCCACACCGGCCAACAATGTCCCAGCTACATTAGTCCCACTTGCCTGCGCTTGGTCCATATCCCTCCAAACCTGTCCTATCCATGTACCCGTCCAACTGTTTCTTAAACGATGGGATAGTCCCAGCCTCACCTAACTCCTCAGGCAGCTTGTCCCATACACCCACCACCCTCTGTGTGGAAAAGGTTACCCCTCAGATTCCTATTAAATCTTTTCCCCTTCCCCTTGATACGAAAGAGAGTTGGCTGCCGTTGTGAGTGGGGGCTGGGAGGGGGGTAACGTTTCTGCCTGTCTTGCTCCACAGGTACAAGGACGGGAGAGACCATATTGGGGAGCATCGAGATGATGAGCGGGAGCTGGCGCCGGGCAGCCCCATTGCCTCCGTCTCCTTCGGCGCCTGCAGGGACTTCGTCTTGCGGCACGGCGATTCGCGGGGGAAGGGTGCCCAGCGGCAGCGGGGGGCGGTGGCCCCGGTGAAGCTGCCCCTGGCCCACGGCAGCTTGCTGGTGATGAACTACCCCACCAACGTCTACTGGTACCACAGCCTGCCCGTCCGCAGAGCGGTGCTGACCCCTAGGGTCAACCTGACCTTCCGCCGGGTGCTGCCCTCGCTGGCGCCCTGAGCCCCCGGATCACTCCGCGTCTTTGTGGCTCCGTCTTCGGTGTAAGGGCGGCGCAGCGGTAGAGTTGCTGCCTCGCAGCGCCAGGTTCGATCCTGACCACGGGCGCTGTCTGTATGGAGTTTGTACCTTCTCCCCGTGACCTGCGTGGGTTTTCTCCGGGTACTCCGGATTCCTCCCACACTCCAAAGATGTACATGTTTGTAGGTTAATTGGCTTCGGTGAAATTGTAAATTGTCCCCAGTGTGTGCGTATGTGTGTGCGTATGTGTATGTGTGCGTGTGAGTGCATGTGTAAGCATGTGTATGATAGTGCTAGTGTACGGGCTGATCGCTGGTTGGCGCGGACCCGGTGGGCTGAAGGGCCTGTTTTCACGCTATATCTCTAAACTAAACTAAACATGCTGCTGAGTTTACAGATACAGCGTGGAAACGGACCTTTCTCCAGAGTCCAAGCCGACCATCAACCACCCCTTGACACACTGGTTATACGTTATCCAACTCTCTCAACCACTCTGCACACTAAATCCACAGCAATCCACAGCGGCCGATTTGCCTACAAACACACACGTCTTCATCACTTCCTCCAGCATTTTGTGTTTTTCAACAGGATTAGTATGTTTAAAAAAACCCCTCTAATGTCCTCTTTGCAATTAGTACTGGATTACTTGACTAAATGATGAGCCTCAGACCAGAGATGGAGGCACATTTTTTACCAATTACTTCCGTAGAATATTAGGGGTATTGTTATCCATTCTGTCTGTATGTATATTTTATAAATATTTCTTATTAAAACGTTTCTACTCTGACGCAGGTGACTTGGGTACAGTTTTACTTGGTTCAGTTTATCAGACTATTGCCGTCTGTCGTAAGGAGACAGGTTTCAATTTGTGTTGGAAGGAACTGCAGATCCTGGTTTACACCGAAGATAAGTCACAAAAATGCTGGAGTAACTTTACGAGCCAGGCGGCATCTCTGGACCGAAGGAATGGGTGACGTTTCAATGACGGTGACGGGGTCTCGACCCGAAACGTCTCCCGTTTATTTTTCTCCAGAGATGCTGCCTGACCCGCTGAGCTACTCCAGCGTTTTGTATCTGTCCTTACTTTCAATTCCTATTCCATTGCCTTGAGCAGAAAAGTCTGGACTAGGTTCAGCTTGGGGAAGAGCGAGTGTTATGGGGAGAAGGCCGGCTTCCTAGTTTGGAAATAAAAGAAAAAAAAAAAATCAGGGCAAAGGTTAGCCTGGGGGTCGGCAACCTGTGGCCCACGGGCTGGATTCAGCCCGTAACCCAAAATCATCGGCCCACAGGTATATTTTGGTTTCAATTTGTTTTCACGACCTGGGCGCTACATCCAGTCCCGGGGCAGGCGAGCTGATCTGGGAACTGCAGAAAACTAACTGAAAACCACATGAAAACGAATGCAAAAAACACCAAGTGTCACACTATGGCGATAGACGTGGCCTGCCATCCGCTCACAGACATGGGTCCTAGCCCGTATGCAGAATAAGGTTGCCAGCCCCTGCCTCAGATTTTAGAGATACAGCGTGGAAACAGACCCATCCACACCCAGCCCAGCGATTATCCTCTACACTAGCAGTATCCTACACACGGACAATTTACAGAGGCCAATTAACCTACAAACCTGCAGCGGGCAGCACTTAAAACTACAAACCGGCTGTGTCTATACTTGGACCACAAGGGCCCCGAGGTTTGGTCGCCAGATTAACAAGCCGGTGTGCAGGGGAGCACAGACACAACATGTTGGAGTTACTCAGCGGGACAGGCAGCATCTCTGGATAGTAGGAATGGGTGACGTTTCGGGTCGAGACCCTTCTTCAGACCTCTCGACCCGAAACGTCACCCATTCCTTCTACCCAGAGATGCTGCCTGACCCGCTGAGTTACTCCAACATTGTGTGTCTATCTTCAATGTAAACCGGCATCTGCAGTTCCTTCCTACGCAACCTACAAACTTGTTTGTCTTTGGAGTGTGAGTGTGGGGTGGGGGGGAATAAACCGGAGCACCTGGAGAAAACCCACAGGTCACGGGGAGAATGTACAAACTCCGTACAGACCGCACCCGTAGTCAGGATGAAACCCGGGTCTCCGGCACTGTGAGGCAGCAGCTCTACCGCTGCGCCACCACTTTAAAAGTTTCTAAAGTTAAAAAAAATAAACTTGCCTCCAAATCTCCAGATTTGACGCTCATGAACGTTTTATTACATTTCCGCTTAACAAATTCATTAAAACACTTGTAAAGCACTTTCATCGTGTCAGATATATGTGCGTACATTGGGTTAGTGCAAAAGTTGCTTTCGTTTCTGAAGTTTCTCATTTACACAATCAGAACTTCACATTATTTTCTCACAAAGGTATTAAAAAAATCAAACGTGTATAAACGTTTTCATTTCCCCCCTTCCCCCATTCTCATGTACAGTGAACACAGACACAGGCGAACCTTGTGGAGATTGATGGGTGCACCAAGGGCGAAGGCAAGGGTCAACATTGGTGGGTGTCCGCTCCACAAGGTGCAGGCGGGTCCGAATTACGTGGCCTGGCGATCGGCCTTTTCCCGTTCCCTTCACACTTCTCCTGGATCAGACCCTTCCTGTTGCTCACCCCCGATTCACTTTGGAGATACGGAGCAGAAACGGGCCCTTCGGCCCATCGAGTCCGTCTGCTCTGACCAGCGATCACCATACACACCATGTCCCAACCCAAAAGACTCCACAGGGCATGCCAATTTCTTTGATTGGTTGGAATGTACAGCATGGAAACAGGCCCTTCGGCCCAACGAGTCCATGCCGACCACCGTTCGCGCCAGTCCTGTGTTATCCCATTTTCACGTCCACTCCCGATTTGCAGAGGGCCAATTAACCCGTAGACCCGCACGTCTTTGGGACGCGGGAGGAAACCGGAGCCACCAGAGAAAACCCACGCGGTCACAGGGAGAACGTGCAAACTCCGTACAGACAGCACCGAGGTCAGGATGGTACCCCGGGTCTCGGGCGCTGTAAGGCAGCAACTCTACCCGCTGTGCCACTGTCCCGCCCCAATAATATTCACCAGGTGGCAACCCACGCAGCAACGTGCAAAGTCCACACACACACACACACACAGCGCCCAAGGTCAGGATCGAACCGAGGTCTCTGGAGCTGTGAGTCAGCAGCTCTTCCACTGTGCTAATATGATGTCAAGAGAGCTCTCAGCTAGTTCAAACAGTCAAAGTCCACATATATACAACATTCTGGAGCCGTTTGATTTACGCGCTTTGGTTCACTGCAGATACTGAAGCAGACGCCACCACCAGCTCGGCAATAATCAGGTCCCATCTCTTCAGAAGTTCACCTCCCTTTCAACGGTGAAGCTGGCAAAGTCCCTCCGCCGTGCGACTCGCCGCACACTTACTTGCCCAGTACGAGCTCGCGGCTGGCGTGCCGGGCCAGAGGCGGGACCCGCTCGTAGAAGAGGAGGTAGGCGTTGGAGGCTTGCACCTCCTGCAGGCTGGCCCTGCGCACGGTGTCGTCCGAGATCCAGGTCCACTGGCTGCTCAGCGCCAGCGGGTTCTTGGAGGTGGAGGGCGAGCGGCGGTAGGTGACAAAGTGACCCGAGTGGACGTCCCCGTGGTGGACCACCACCGACATCAGGCGGAACGAGTACACCGGCGACCTGTAGGGGGCGTGAGGGCAGGAAGTCTGTACTGGGAGGAATGGCCCGCCCCCTCGTGGTCACAGGGAGAACGTGCAAACTCCACACAGATAGACACGCACACACGCAGACACACACACACACACACATGGACACACACAGATACACACGGATACACACAGATACACACGGACACACACACGGACACACACAGACACACACGCACACACAGATACACACGGACATACACATACACACACACACAGATACACATGGACATACACATACACACACACACAGATACACATGGACACACACACAGATACACACGGACACACAGATACACATGGACACACACAGACACACACACACACACAGATACACATGGACACACAGAGATACACACGGACACACAGATACACATGGACACATACACACAGATACACACGGACACACACACAGATACACATGGACACATACACACAGATACACACGGACACACACACAGATACACACGGACACACACACAGACACACACACACACACACACACAGATACACACACACACACACAGATACACACGGACACACACATACACACACACACACACACACACACACAGATACACACGGACACACACACACACAGATACACATGGACACACACACAGATACACACGGACACACACACACAGACACACACAGACACACACACACACACACAGACACACACACACACAGACACACACACACACACACAGATACACATGGACACACACACAGATACACACGGACACACACACAGACACACAGATACACATGGACACACACACAGATACACACGGACACACACAGACACACAGATACACACAGACACACAGATTCACACAGACACACAGATACACACGGACACACAGATACACATGGACACACACACATACACACACAGATACACATGGACACACACGCACACACACAGACACACACACACACACACACACACACATGGGGACACACAAAGACACACACACACACCGGCTCTACCAGCTGCACCACCCTCAATAATATTCACCCGGAGGAAACCCACGCGGTCACAGGGAGAACGTGCAAACTCCACCCGAAACGTTACCCATTCCTTCTCTCCAGAGATGCTGCCTGACCCGCTGAGTTACTCCAGCTTTTTGTGTCTACCATCTCCTTACCCCCTTCAAATATAAGACAGGCACAAAAAGCTGGTCAGGCAGCATCTCTGGAGGAAAGGAATATGTGACGTCTCGGCTCGAGACCCTTCTTCAGATATGGTTTGCTGCTGAGCTGCAGCCAGCGGTCCTGAGCTCCCATCTACCTCATTGGAGATCCTTCTTTCATCGGACTTCGCTGGGATGTATCTTGTTCTTGGCCCATACTCCTCTAAACCTGTCCTATCCATGTATCTGTCCACATGTCTCTTAAACGTTGGGATAGCACCTGCAACATTATGATAGTGCCTGCTCATGCAATGCAAACAATCTTGGCTCATACCTTCCCTCTTTTGATCTGTGGCCTTTGTCCAACCATCTACCTATTGCTATCCCCCCCCCCCCCCCCCCACCTCACCTGTATCCACATTACTTCCCAGATTTTGTCCTGCCCCTCCTCTCTTCCAGCTTTCTCCCTACCACACGACTCTCAGTCTGAAGAAGGGTCCATAGGACACAGGACTGGACTTAGGCCATTCAGCCCATTGAGTCTGCCCCGCCATTTGGTCATAGCTGTGATCTATTTGCCTTTCTCGACCCCGTTCTCCTGCCTTCTCGCCCAAACCGGAAACGTCACCAGCCCGTGTTCTCCAGAGATGCTGCCTGTCCCGCTGAGTTACTCCAGTGTTCTGGGTCTATTTTTGATGCGGTAACACGTTTGAATGAACCCGTAATTTTATTTTGACATATGGAACAATATTGGGGGATGGAGTTGGAGGGGAGAGAGGGGGCGGAAGAGAAATATTAAATGGACTCACGAGTAACTTGCAGTGCCAATGGACGGTGTAGTGGTTAAAGATGACAGCAGGGATGATGAACATGCTCCATTTGCCATGGGCATTTTAGCAAGGCTGGGTAGAGTTGACCCTGCATGGAATCACAGAAGACCTCCTTTACACTTTGTCCCTCTCACCTTAAAGGTACTCCCACTTGCCTTGGACACTTCCACCCCCGGGATAAAGGTCCTTCTAGTCTAGGAAACACCCAGTCCGTGCCGGCCAGCGATCCCCGCACGCTGACAATATCCTGCACGCACTAGGGGCCGATTTACATTTTATACCAAACCAATTAACCTACAAGCCTGCACGCCTTTGGAGTGTGGGAGGAAACCGAAGATTTCGGAGAAACCCCACGGGGAGAACGTACAAACTCCGTACAGACAAGCACCCGTAGTCGGGATCGGACCCGGGCCTCTGGCGCTGTGAGGCAGCAACTCTACCGCTGAGCAACTGTGCTACCCCCACCCCTCATCCACCTGCGCTGCTAGGAATAGAGTCCCAGCCTGCTCAACCTCTCCCTGTAGCTCAGGGCTTAGAGCAGGCTCGAAGGGCCGAATGGCCTACTCCTGCACCTAATTTCTAGGGCGGCACGGTAGGGTTGCCTCCTTACAGCGCCAGACACCCAGGTTCGATCCTGACCTAGGGTGCTGTCTGCGAGGAGTTTGCACGTTCTCCCAGTGACCGCGTGACTTATCTTCGGGTGCTTCGGTTTCCCCCCACACTCCAAAGACGTGCGGGTTTGTAGGTTGTTCGACTTCTGTAACTTGTCCCTGGTGTGTGTCGGATAGAATTAGTGTAGGGGGGGGTCGTGATCGCTGGTCGGTGCGGGCTCGATGGGCCGAAGGGCCTGTATCTCTCTCTCTCTCGTCTAAAGTCCGGTAAATCTCTGCAGCTTGACAATGTGACGGTGGGCGGTGCGTACCTGGTTTGCTCAGCAGGGCTGCCTCCAGCATACACGGCAGACTGCCGGTGCTGGCCGCTCGGCTCAGCCGCCGCTGCCCGTGCCGCCGCCACGCCGGCCCGCGGTACTTGTAGGCGTCGAGCGAGAGGAACTCGCTGAACTGCACGTGCTCGTTGCGCTTCAGAGGGCTCCCCTGGCTGGACCAGGACAGTCGTTGCAGGTGGATGCACAGGCACTGCGGGAGCTCACAACAAGAAGAGTCAGCACAGGTTAGTTTTACAGTCTAGAGACACAGCGCGCAAACAGGCCCTTCGGCCCACCGAGTCCGCGCCGACCAGCCATCCCCGCAAACCAACATTATCCAACACACACAATTTTACATTTATGCCAAGCCAATTAACCTACAAACCACCAGACACAAAATATTGGAGAATCTCAGCGGGTGAGGCAGCAGCTATGGAGAGAAGGAAGAAGGGTCTCGACCCGAAACGTCGCCAATTCCTTCTCTCCATAGATGCTGCCTCACCCACTGAGTTTCTCCAGCATGTGTCTACCTTCGAATTTACAATAGACAATAGGTGCAGTAGGCCATGCGGCCCTTCGAGCCAGCACCACCATTCAATGTGATCATGGCTGATCATCCACAATTAGTACCCCGTTCCTGCCTTCTCCCCCTATCGCCCGACTCCGCTATTTTTAAGTCCAATCTAGCTCTCTCTTGAAAGTTTCCAGGGAACCGGCCTCCACCGCCCTCTGAGGCAGAGAATTCCACACACTCACCACTCTCTGTGTGTAAAAGTGTTTCCTCATCTCCGTTCTAAATGGCTTACCCCTTATTCTTAAACTGTGGCCCCTGGTTCTGGACTCCCCCAACATCGGGGACATGTTTCCTGCCTCTAGCTTATCTTATATGTTTCAATAAGATTCCCTCTCATCCTTCTAAATTCCAGAGTATACAAGCCCAGCCGCTCCATTTACCAGCATCTGCAGTTCTTTCTTAAACCTACAAACCTGTACGTCTTTGGAGTGTGGGAGGAAACCGAAGATCTCGGGGAAAACCCACGCGGTCATGGGGAGAATGCACAAACCCCGTACAAGCAAGCACCCCTAGTCGGGATCGAACCCCAGTCTCTGCCGCTGCGAGGCAGCAACTCTACTGCTGCGCCACAGTTCTTGATTAGTTATGGGTGTCAGGGGTTATGGGGAGAAGGCATGAGAATGGGGCTGGGAGGGAGAGATCGATCAGCCATGACTGAACGGCGGAGTAGAGTCGATGGGCCGAATGGCCCGATTCTGCTCCTATCACTTCTGACTTTGCACTGGACTCGGCAGCTATCAACATCCAAAAGCAATTTGCGATCACGGACACAAGCCCACCTTGCCGATCTTCAGCTGTTTGATGAAGGTTGTCCGATGGCTTCCTGGAATCCAACCACTCTGCTTCCCCTCGACCTGATTTAGTGAAAGAACAGAAAGAGTTCCCAGAATTTAAAAGAGAGAGATATAAATATAAATTAAAATCTATGGTGAGTGTATTTTAAATATGAGATATATAGAGTCATACAGCGTGGAAACAGGCCCTTCGGCCCAACTTGCCCATGCTGTCCAACATGTCCCATCTACACAAGTCCCACCTTTCTGCATTTGGCCCATATCCCTCTAAACCTGTCCTATCCATGTGCCTGTTCAAATGTTGTGATAGGCCCTGCCTCAACTACCTCCTCCGGCAGCTCGTTCCATACACCCACCACCCTTTATGTAAAAAAGTGGCCCTCTAGGTTCCTATTAAACCTACCCCTGGCGGGGGGGGGGGGGAGATGGGGGAGATAGGACTGTGTATTCGCCCTATCTTTTCCTCTCAAGATCTTATACATCTCTGGAAGATCACCCCTCATCATCCAGCTCTCTCTCTACCGAATAGAGTTCCAGCCTGCTCAACCTCTCCCTGTAGTTCAGGCCCTCGAGTCCTGGCAACAACCTCGTCATATCTATAAATAAATAAATGTTCCAAATATGTCTGGAGTGTGTGTGTGTGAGAAAGAGAGAGCGTGGGTGAGCGAGGGAGAGAGGGGGCGAAGGAGAAAGGGAGAGAGGGAGAGGGAGAGAGAGTGAGGGAGAGGGAAGAAGGGAGGGAGAGAGGGGGAGGGAGGGGGAGAAGAGGAGGGAGGAGAAGAGGAGGAGGAGGGTGAGAGAGAGGGAGGGAGGGAGAGAGATAGAGAGAGGGGGATAGGGAGGGAGAGAGATATAGAGAGGGAGGTAGAGAGAGAAGGGGGTCGATAGAGGGGAGAGGGAGGGGAGTAGAGAGAAAGAGAGAAAGGCGAGAGAGAGGAGGAGAGAGGGAGGAGAGAGAGGGAGGGAGAGTGAGAGAGACAGAGGGAGAGAGGGAGGGAGGGAGGGAGAGGGAGAGAGGAGTAGAGGAGGGAGAGAGGGGAAGTGAGAGTGAGGGAGAGAGGGGGTGAGTGAGAGGGGGTGGGTGAGAGGGGGAGGAGGAGGGAGATAGGGGGAGAGTGAGTGATTGTGTGATCTACATGGTTGCATCATACAACATTGGGCCTGGAAGGCCAAGTGAAGCCTCTACATTTTTAGCAACTGTGAATTTGAAGGATAGAGGTTGGTGCCAGCAATGTGCCGGCTCTTGTGTACTGCCCCAGTGTCATGTAGCACTCTTACACGTATGTATTGAGGAATGATTGTGCTCTTGAATGGAAAGATTTTGCTGAATTGTATGCAGAAAAATGGTGTTTCACTGTGTCGAGGCCCGTGTGTCAATGAAGCACCGCTGAACCATCGGGCTGCATTTACCTTGCTGCAGTTCTCACACGTCACGTCCTTGATGGACTCTGTAGAGATGAAGTGTTGTAGACAAAGATCCAGCGTCACGGGTCGACCCTGCAAGGGATAAATGGTGGATAAATGAGTTTAGAGATACAACAAGGAAACAGGCCCTTTGGCACACTGAGTCCACACCGACCATCGATCACCCGTTCACACTAGTTCTATGCTCTCGTGGACATTTTTCATCATGTTGAAACATCTTCACGAGTCTTCCCGAGTACCTGCCGTTAGCGTTACGAGTCGTTAAGAGACGTCCCTGAGCTCCGATGTACCCGCTACGTTCATTCTCCGTGCTTACCACAAGTTTGATTTTTTTTAAACTCGGGAGAGCTCTTGGAATGAACTCGTACAGTGGCACAGGGCTTTAAGCTATGGCTAATGATAGCAAGTGAGCCTTCTCTGACAATGTATCTATCTGTTCTTTTGCCCTTAGGATCCCAAGGGCACCGTGTACAAGAATGATCCCAGGAATGAGTGTGTTAACATATGATGAGCACTTGGCGGCACTGGGCCTGCATTCGCTGGAGTTTAGAAGAATGAGGGGGGACCTCATTGAGTAGTGACCGGCCTGGATGTAGTGGATGTGGAGGGGATGTTTCCACTAGTGGGAGAGTCTAGAACTAGAGGTCACAGCCTCAGGATTAAACAACGTTCCTTTAGGAAGGAGATGGGGAGGAATTTCTTTAGCCAGAGGTTGGTGAATCTGTGGAATTCTTTGCCACAGAAGGCTGTGGAGGCCAAGTCAGTGGATATTTTGAAGGCAGGGATAGATAGATTCTTGATTAGTACGGGTGTCAGAGGTTACGGGGAGAGGACAAGAGAATGGGGTTAGGAGGGAGAGATAGATCAGCCATGATTGAATGGCAGAGTAGACTTGGTGGGCCGAATGGCCTAATTCTGTTCCTATCATAACCTTATGGCATGTATACGACAATGCCCTTCTCATTCCTTCCTCAGCCCCACCATTCTGTCTACTCCAGCTGACATTTTTCAGGATTAAATCCCACCCCCATATTTTCTTAAAGATACGCCATGGAATCAGGCCCTTCGGCCCATTTAGTCCACGCCGAACATCGATCAACCGTTCACACTAGTTCTACGTTATCCCGCTTAATCATGCTGGCAAAGAAAACAACGCAAAAAGCTGGAGTGACTCGGTGGGACAAGCAGCATCTCTGGAGAGAAGGAACGGGTGACGTTTCGGGTCGAGACCTCGCGGGCAGATCCGTCCCCACAGCCATCTTCTGCGGCCGACTTTGCGGGCCGGTATCTCACCCCCCCCCCCCCCCCCCCGTGACCCCCCCAATACGGCAAGGCTCTGGAAGCACGGGGTGCGGAAAAATCGGTGGTGGACCTGGACATGATACAAGCCGTGACCTCTGTTGTTCCGGCAAAACACAGACAATACGGCAAGGCTCTG
Source organism: Leucoraja erinaceus (assembly GCF_028641065.1). NCBI lineage: Eukaryota > Metazoa > Chordata > Chondrichthyes > Rajiformes > Rajidae > Leucoraja > Leucoraja erinaceus. The sequence goes on from NC_073401.1 coordinate 28,171,377, forward strand.
GAAGCACGGGTGCCGGAAAATCGGTGGTGGACCTGGACATGATACGAAACAACGGAGTCTTCAACGTGCGGGCTGTACTACGTACCCAGGTCACCGCGGGAATGGTGAGGGAGAGGCTGTCGAACGTGTCGTATCGGACAGGACTCTGCAGAGAAGAGGCGCAGTTTGTACAAGATTAGAATCATGGCTACCAAACAACTTTATTTATCCCCGGAGGGAAATTGATTTACAACAACACAACAAGATACAGGAAAATAAACAAAACTACTTGGTAACGGAACTAAAGTGACGTGCGGAGATCCTTGTGCAAAAGATTGGGTTCGAGGGGAACAAAAGGGGGGGGGGGGGGGGGGGGGGCTCACCCACCTGCTGTTCACACTGTTTACACACCATGTTACTGGTTAGCCGACCATGGAAAGGGTGCTGGGATTTCCACGGGCTCGGTGGCAGCAGCAGAGGACCTTGAACAGGAAAGATATCAATGAGCAGGGGAAAGCAAACAAGAACGAGGCAGGGAATACTCGGCAGGTCAGGCAGCACCTCGGGGAGAAACAGTTCAAGGACCTTGCCAGAAAATCAGGGCAGCACGGTGGCGCAGCGGTAGAGTTGCTGCCTCACGGCGCCACAGACCCTGGTTCGATCCCGACTACGGGCACTGTCTGCACGGAGTTTGTACGTTCTCCCCGTGACCTGCATGGGTCTTCTCCGAGTGCTCCGGTTTCCTCCCACACTCCAAAGGTTTGTAGATTGGTTGGCTTTAGTAAAGATTATAAATTGTCCCTAATGTGTGGGAAACATTAGATGACACAACAGTGGTGAGACTCATCAGCGGAGATGATCAAACAATGCACAGGGAGGAAGTGAAACAACTAGTGGACTGGTGCGGCAACAACAATTTAGCATTAAACGTCGACAAAACAAAGGAGATGATTGTCGACTTCAGGAGGGCGCAGCCAAAACACACACCCCTCAACATCAGTGGCACCACGGTGGAGAGAGTGGAGAGCATAAAGTTCCTCGGAGTGCAAATTACAGACAGTCTCACCTGGTCCAGGAACAACACTCCCTACCAACATCCTCAGGACTTTTTACAGGGGCACGGTGGAATCTGTACTCACGTGCTGCATAAACAAGTGGTACTCTAACTGTAACTGCTCAGACAGGAAGGCTCTGCAGAAGGTAGCGAGGGGAGCAGAAAGGATCATTGGCGTCTCCCTACCCTTGGTACAAGAACTGTTCCAGAGCCGCTGTCTGAAAAAAGCTCTGAGAATAGCTAAGGACAAAGTGCACCCCCTCCACACACATCTGGATCTCCTGCCATCAGGCAAGAGATACCGTAGCATCAAAGCCCGGACTACCAGACTGCTAAACAGCTTCCTGCCACAGGCTGTGAGGCTGCTAAACAGTCACTCCACCTGATTCTGCTGCTTTGCACTGACAATTTAATAACTCTGGTACTGGCCACTCAAATCAGTTGCCCTGGACATTTTAATGACTGTTTTTACTGTATTTTAATGTTGCTGTTTTACCTGCTTTTAATTGTTTATACTGTTTCATCAGGGACTGGATTGTTTTTACTGTTATTATGTGTGAAATGTTTAAGTTTCATGTGCGATGCTCTGGTATTCCCAGGGAAACATCTTCTCATTTTGCACTGTAAAATGGTTGCTTTGCAAGATGACAACAAAGGTTGATTGATTGATTGATTGATTGATTGAAAGTGCTAGTGTACGGGGATCGCTGGTCAGCGTGGGCTCGGTGGGCCGAAGGGCCCATTTCTGCGCTGTATCTCTAAACTAAACTAAAAAATCGTGGGCTGAAGGGCCTGTTCCTGTTCTATCAACAAAAGTCTCAGACCAGAAATGTTAACTGATGATTTTCCACAGATGATGCCTGACCTGCTGAGTGTTTCCAGCACTTTTTTGTTCGAATTTAGATTTCTAGCATCTGCAGTTTTTAGTTTAGTTTAGTTGAGAGATACAGCGCAGAAACAGACCCTTCGGCCCACCGAGACCGTGCCGACCAGCGATCCCCGCACATTAACACAGTCTTACGCAAACTAGGGGCAATTAACCTACATACCTGTATGTCTTTGGAGTGTGAGAGGAAACCGAAGATCCCGGAGAAAACCCACGCAGGTCACGGGGAGAACGTACAGACAGCGCCCGTGGTCAGGATCGAACCCGGGTCTCCGAAGTTGCGAGCGCTGTAAGGCAGCAACTCTACCGCTGCGCCAATGTTCTAATTTTCAATTGGCAAGGGGCGCCACGGTGGCGCAGCTGGTAGTGCCGCTGCCTCACACCACCGGAGACCCGGGTTCCATCGTCAACTGGAGTGCTGTCAGAGTGGAGTTTGCACGTTCTCCCCGCCAACTGTCTGGGTTTTCTCCGGGTGCTCCTGTTTCCTCCCACGCTCCAAAGAGAGAGGTGCAGGTGTGTGGGTTAATTGGCCCTTTGTGAATTGCCCCTATTGTGAAGGGAGTGGATGAGAAAGTGGGATAACATAGAACTAGTGTGTACAGGTGACCGATGGGTTAGCGTGGATCCAGTTTGGCCGAGGGGCCTGTTTCCACGCTGTATCTCGGAGCTAAACGAAGGGAAAGTTGAGCAAGAGGGAACTCCAAAGCAGTATTGTCTACGAAAAGGCTCAAATCAACTTCAGAAAGAAAGCAAAAAAAATCAGCAGGCAATAATGAAGATGATACCATCGAAACAATGAACAATGGTGTGTGCAGTTGTAATCTTTCGATGGTGTATCGATAGGAAGGCCATTCTTGCTATTGAGGGAGTGCAGCGTAGGGTTTACAAGGTTAATTCCCGGAATGACGGGACTGTCACATGCTGAGAGAATGGAGCGGCTGGGCTTGTACACTCTGGAGTTTAGAAGGATGAGAGGCCATCTCATTGAAACATATAAGATTATTAAGGGCTTGGACACGCTAGAGGCAGGAAACATGTTCCAGATGTTGGGGGAGTCCAGAACCAGGGGCCATAGTTTAAGAATAAGGAATAAACCATTTAAAACGGAGACGAGGAAACACTTTTTCTCACAGAGAGTGGTGAGTCTGTGGAATTCTCTACCTTAGAGGGCAGTGGAGGCAGGTTCTCTGGATGCTTTCAAGAGAGAGCTGGATAGGGCTCTTAAAGATAGTGGAGTCAGGGGATATGGGGAGAAGGGAGGAACGGGGTACTGATTACATTGAATGGTGGTGCTGGGTCAAATGGCCTGCTCCTACACCTATTGTCTATTGTCACCCGGAAGAAACCCACCTCCCACACAACGCTGAGAACTACATTCTGTACCCTGTACCTTCCCCTTTCCTCGTTCCATTGTACTTGAGTTTGACTTGAGTCTGTTTATGTGTGGCGTTAACACATCTGATGTGGAGAGCGTGCAAAACAGAGCTAAACAGGTAAGAAACCTAAAGCTGAAGCTAAACCATGTCGCCGCGGAAAGTTTTCTGACTCAGATTCTTACCCCGGCTCCTGCAGCTGGGCTGGCTGCCCTCTGATGCTGGTGGGGTCTACAAAAGGCAAGGAGAGAGAGCACGATTATCCAGCCTGCTGGAGTCTGAAGGAGGGTCTCGACCCGAAACGTAACCCATTCCTTTTCTCTACAGATGCAGCCTGACCCACTGGGATTCGCCAGCATTTTGTGTCTACCTTCGGAGAGCATGTTCAATTATCCCCGGTGTGCAGGATAGTGTTAGGGCCGCACTGGGTGCTGTCTGTACAGAGTTTGCACCTTCTCCCCGTGACCTGCGTGGGTTTTCTCCGAGTGCTCTGGATTCCCCCTCACCCCAAAGACGAGTGTGTTTGTAGGTTAATTGCCTTTGGTATCATTGTCGGTGCAGGAGTAGGCCATTCGGCCCTTCCAGCCAAATTTGACCATTCAATATGATCACGGTTGATCATCCAGAATCAGGATGATCCTGCTTTCTCCCCATATCCCTTGATTCCCTTCGCCCTAAGAGCTATATCTAACTCTCTCTTGAAAACATCTGCAGGTTCAGCAGTGATGGGTCCAGTCCCAGAATAACTGTCACTGGATCCGCTTTGCTCTCAGGTCTTTGACTCGGTGGAAGAAGCTGCAGGGAACAAATGCTTCAACGCTCTGTCTCACAACTAAACTAAATACAATCCCAGTTTAACGCTGCTAGATTAGTTTTTATTTAATTCTTGCACTATATTGCTGTTTCTTAATTTATCAAACTGTTTGGTTGTTTATCACATTATGTGTTGAGTGCCACGTTTACAGCCCGCTGTGCTGCTGCCGCTGTCGTTGCTGCACGTAGGATTTTCCGTGTTGCGTTTCAGGACATGTGGCAATAAAGCAGTCACGTTGGCGCAGCGGTAGAGTTGCTGCCTCACAGCGCTTGAGACCCGGCCTCGATCCCGACTACAGGTGCTGTCTGTACGGAGTTTGTACGTTCTCCCCGTGGATTTTCTCCGAGATCTTCGGTCTCCCCCCGCACTCCAAAGACATGCAGGTTTGCGGGCTAATTGGCTTGGTGTAAATTGTAAATCGTCCCTAGTGTGTGTAGGATAGTGTTAGTGTGCGGGGATCGCTGGTCGGCGCGGACTCGGCGGGCCGAAGGGCCTGTTTCCGGCCACGCTGTCTCTCTAAACTAAACTGAAACTTTACCTCCAGAGAGTGAACATCGAACAGGTGGGCGACTTGTGGCTGGCGGTCCCGCTCATCCTCCAGGGCCGAGGTGAGCACGTGGAACAGCTCGTGGGCATCCTGGGGGGGCAGAGGGGAAGGGCAGTCAAGCCAAGGGCTGTACGTGGTGGGAAATCAGCACCTTCTCCCGTGACAGGAAACAAAGCGCGGAGCAGTGTGGCAGGGACGGGCGGTCTTTGCCAAATCACTGCCCGTAGACAGACAATAGACAATAGGTGCAGGAGTAGGCCATTCTTTGTCACTTTGTTGGTGACCTTTATGTGGTGACTGTTTGCATACATACGGTCATAAGTGATAGGAGAAGAATTAGGCCATTCGGCCCATCAAGTTTACTCCCCCATTCAATCGTGGCTGATCTATCTCTCCCTCCTAACCCCATTCATCTGCTTTCTCCGCGTAACCCGACACCCGTACCAATCAAAGACAAGAAAGGTTTAGGGGGTAATGGGCCAAACGCAGGCGGGCGGGCGGGACTCGTGGTTGGCATGTGCAAGTTGGGCGGAAGGGCCTGTTTTCTGCGCTGTATCACTCTGCGGCTTTACAGCCCTGGTGCTTACCTGCTCTTCGAAGGACGACATTTGCCACTTGTACATCCGCAACACCTCCAGGAGGCTCCCCGCATCCACCACGTCCTCCGACGTCTCGCCGGTGCCGGATAATACTGCTAGCAGAGGAGACAATGACAACCAACAATGGACCATTGTGGGCCCCACCTTTCCTTGATCATCCTTACTTTCTGCACATCTTCCATTCCTCTCTCCCAAGTACTATCTACATCTCACGTCCCCCTCTCCCCATGACCCTCAGCCTGACCAAGGGTCCCGACCCGAAACGTCGCCTGTTCCTTCTCCCCAGAGATGCCGCCTGTCCCGTTGAGTTACTCCAGCCTTTTGTGTCTGTCTTCGGTTTCAACCTGACCCTTTGATCTTTTTTTTCACACTTTACCCTTCCATATCTCTGTGTCTCCCTCTCCCCTGACTCTTAGTCCGAAGAAGGGTCCCTCGACCCGAAACGTCACCCACCCCTTCTCGCCAGAGTTGGTGCCTGACCCGTTGAGTTGCTCCAGCATTTCGTGTCTGACTTCAAGGTGAAGATCAGTTGCAAGGAGTTGCCTCAGCACCCTCTTGGCAAGAGACGGTGAAAAGAATTATCAGTTAGGATCGGAGGTCTTAGGAGTAGAATTAGGCTTCTCGGCCTATCGATTCTACTCCGCCATTCAATCATAGAAATATAGAAAATAGGTGCAGGAGGAGGCCATTCGGCCCTTCGAGCCATCACCGCCATTCATTGTGATCATGGCTGATTGTCCCCAATCAATAACCCGCGCCTGCCTTCTCCCCATATCCCATGATTCCACCAGCCCTTAGAGCTCTATCTAACTCTCTCTTAAATCCATCTAGTGATTTGGCCTCCACTGCCCTCTGTGGCAGGGAATTCCACAAAATCACAACTCTCTGGGTGAAAACGGTTTTTCTCACCTTCTCAGTCTTAAATGGCCTCCCCTTTATTCTAAGACTGTGGTCCCTGGTTCTGGACTCGCCCAACATTGGGACCATTTTTCCTGCATCTAGTTTGTCCAGTCCTTTTATAAGTTTCTATAAGATCCCCCTCATCCTTCTAAACTCCAGTGAATACAAGCCTAGTCTTTTCAATCTTTCCTCATATGACAGTCCCGCCATCCCAGGGGGCAATCTCGTGAACCTACGCTGCACTGTCTCAATCACAAGGATGTCCTTCCTGAAATTCCTCAAATCATGGCTGATCTATCTCTCCCTCTCAAGCCCATTCTCCTGCCTTCTCCCCATAACCCCCGACACCCGTACTAATCAAGAATCTTATCAATCTCCGCCTTGAAAGTACCCATTGACTTGGCCTCCACAGACGTCTGTGGCGACGAGCTCCACAGATTCACCACCCTCTGCTGCTCCTGGTTTGTAGACTCACCTCGGAGTAATCGGTGGAGGGTGACGGAGAGGTAGGGGCTGCGTTCCTCCAGGGAAGCGTCCAGACGGTAGCGAGTGGTGAAGTCCCCGAGCCAGCGGACGAAGGAGGGGCAGGCGGACAGCCCCTGCAGCAGGGAGTTCATGAAGCAGGTGTTGCCCAGGTTGAGGAGGCCGGGGACCAGCCCTGGAACACAGCAAGGGCCAAGGGCCGGTCAATAACTCGAGCTCAACCACGGCCGGTCACAGCGAACACGGGACGGTTCAACGATCGGCCCACAATGATTGGAAACACGAGGCCTTGTCTCCTCTCACCCCTCGGGCAAAAGGGTGCGGACCAGGGCTGGGCCTCGACGGGGTTTCGGGCATCGGGCAGCTAGGGTGGAGGCTACTGCAGCGTGGAGTCCCATGCAACCCTTTTCCCCTCGTGGTTCAACAGACCCGCCAGCCGTCTGGTTGGGGCTGAAGATGTTCTGGTTGGGTTGCTCCTGGGCTTGGCCATCACAGCGCCAGGCGGAAGAGGGCTCTGCCCGAGCCGGCTGCCCGCCCCTTTTCCGGGGTTACGTCCGCAACTGGGTGGTACGAGAGAGGGACTACGCGCTGTCCACGGGCACCGTGGGGGATTTCCGGGACCGCTGGGCACCGCGGGGGGGTTGAATACATCTTGGACAAGGACTGTAACATAGTTGTATTATAGTTTATCCTTGTAAAAAAAGTTACAGGGCAGCGTGCAACACTGGGAGAGGGGCGGACGGGGAGGGTCGCGTCGGTAGCACTGCTGGTACACGTACCTCTCCGGCGCTTCTTCCTATCGGTAATCGGCCCCCACAACACGTAGATACTCGCTGCCAGGGCGGCGGCAATCCCCCCGATGACACCCCAGTTCCTCAGCATTCTGCCTCTGCGCATTTAGACCACACAAGCCGGTTTAGATATTGGACGCTGTCCATGGTCAACTTACTTCCCCCCCGCTCCAGCCTCACTCAGCACCAAAGGTACTAGAGGAGCCAAAAATCATAGAATGCATATGGTCCAGAAACCTTTCATTGCGCCTACCGGTCGACCATATTATACGCAATTTTCCTTTTTGTTTAAAAAAAAAGTAGCACATTATTATAAACAGAGATCATAGAAGGCTAAGTTAGACCAAGATAAACTCCTGCAAAACCCAATGGACTGACGTGGATTAAACTGCGAGACGCATAGCGGAAGTCGGAGTCTTATTCCCAAAATGGCGGCAGTTCCACTCCGTTGCGTACTACAGGTCAGTCCATTGGTTTTTGTAAGAGTGGTCTATCTTACTCCTCTAGTATCTTTGCTCGGCATGGTTTAGTTTTGTTTATGGTCACGTCATATTCACCTCAACCTTTGCACCAGAAAACAACGATGACCTTGTTGTACTGTATTTAGTTTAGTTATTCCCCTCTCTCCCGTCTCACTTTCCAACCCCCCCTCCCTCCTCTATCCTCTCTCTCCCCCTACCCTCTATCCTCCTCAACCCACCCCGCTCTCCCTCAGCCTCTCCCCTCCATCTTCCCCACCCTCCACTCCTCCCCCTCTCCTCCCTTCCCCTCTTCTCCAAGCACCCCTTCACTTATTTCCCCCTCCGCTCCTACTCATTTCCTCCACCCCCACACCATCCCTCCGCTCTTTTTTTCCTCTCCCACACACCCCCTCCATCCCTCTATCCTATCCCCAACCCTTCCTGCTCCACCCCCCTCACTATCCTGCCCTCCCCTCCGTCTCTCCCATCTTCTCTCACCCTCCCTCCCTGCCATCCTTCTCACCTCCTTCGCCAACGCCCTCTCCCCTCTCTCTCCTCCCTCAACCTCCTCAGCCACCTCCCCTCCAACATCCACTCGGTTACCTCCCTCCCCCGCCATCTCTCTCTCCCCATCCCTATTTCACTCTCCTTCCTCCACCCTTCCCCTCCACCTTCCTCGCCCAGCACCCTTCTTCACCCCCTCATTCCTCCTCTCCCTCTCTCTTTCTCTTTCCCCTCCCCCATCTCTCTCTCCCTCCCTCCCTGCTATACCTGCATGCTTACTTTCATTGACTGATGTACAAGGACCCCCAGATCCCGTTGTACTTCCACTTTTCCCAACTTGATTCCATTCAGATAATCATCTACCTTCCTGTTTTTGCTACCAAAGTGGATAACCTCACATTTATCCACATTAAACTTCATCTGCCATGTATCTGCCCACTCCCTCAACCTGTCCAAGTCACCCTGCATTCTCATAGCATCCTCCCCCTCTTCCTCCACTCTGACCCTGCATTCTCCTAGCGTCTTCCCCCTCCCTCCCTCCTCTCCTCCACTCTCATCCTGCATTGTCGTAGCGTCTTCCCCCTCCTTCCCTCTCCTCTCCTCCACACTCACCCTGCATTCTCATGGCATCCTCCCCCCTCTCTTCCACTCTCACCCTGCATTGTCGTAGCGTCTTCCCCCTTCCTCCCTCCTCATTCACCCTGCATTCTCATAGCGTCCTCCCCCTCCCTCCATCCTCTCCTCCACTCTCACATCACCCTGCATTCTCCTAGCGTCTTCTCCCTCCCTCCCTCCTCCACACTTACCTCACCCTGCATTCTCATAGCATCTTCTCCCTCCTTCCTCTCCTCTCACTCACCTCACCCTCATTCTTACAGCATCTCACCCCCTCCCTCCCTCCTCTCCTCCACACTCACCCTGCATTCTTATAGCATCTTCCCCTCCCCTCCTCCTCCACACACTCACCTCACCCTGCATTCTTATAGCATCTTCTCCCTTCTTCCTCTCCTCCACACTCATCTCACCCTGCATTCTCCTATCGTCTTCCCCCTCTCTCTCCATTCACTTCACCCTAGCATTCCTATAGCATCTTCCCCCTCCCTCCTTCCTCTCCTCCACACTCACCTCACCCTGCATTCCTATAGCGTCTTCCCCCTTCCTCCCTCCTCTCCTCCACACTCACCTCACCCTGCATTCTCCTAGCATCTCCCTCCCTCTCCTCTCCTCCACACTCACCTCACCCTGCATTCTCCTATCGTCTCCCTCCCTCTCCTCTCCTCCACACTCACCTCACCCTGCATTCTCCTATCAACTTCCCCCTTCTTCCTCTCCTCCACACTCACCTCACCTTGCATTCTTATAGCATCTTCCCCCTTCTTCCTCTCCCTCCACACTCATCTCACCCTGCATTCTCATAGCAGCTTCCCCCCCCCTCCTCCCTCCTCTCCTCCACACTCACTATACATCTTCCTCCCCCCCTCCCTCCAGCAATCCCCACACTCAGCCCTGCTCCCCGGGCTGAGCGCGGCCTCCCCCGGGCCCGCCTCGCATCCCCGACCCCGACCCCGGGCCCTGTTGCAGCAGCAGCGCCGTCGCCCCGCCCACACCCACGCCGGCCGGTGACGGAGGGAGGGGGCACCGGCAGCGGCCCCTGGTGGTGGGAGGCGGCGCTGTCACTGCCGTCCAACAGCGGCCCCTGGTGGTGGGAGGCGGCGCTGTCACTGCCGTCCAACAGCGGCCCCTGGTGGTGGGAGGCGGCGCTGTCACTGCCGTCCAACAGCGGCCCCTGGTGGTGGGAGGCGGCGCTGTCACTGCCGTCCAACAGCGGCCCCTGGTGGTGGGAGGCGGCGCTGTCACTGCCGTCCAACAGCGGCCCCTGGTGGTCGGGAGGCGGCGCGGCTACGTGTCACCCCACAGCGGCCCCTGCTGGCACGGAGGATCCACTGCTACTGCCGTCCAACAGCGGCCCCACGTGGCCGGGAAGTAGCACTGTCACTGGCCCCCATCCACCCCCCCCCTGGGTGGCCGGGAACTGTCACTGCCGCCCCCCCCCCAACCCGCCAGCGCCGCCTTGTGGCACGGAGCTGCCACTACTATAGTCGTTCATCAGCGCCCCCCGGTGGCCGGGGCGATCCACTGCTGCTCCCCTCAGCCAGAGATGTCTCCAAAGCCATCATGGTCCCTCCACCATGGTCCCACCACCCTGGTCCCTCCACCATGGTCCCTCCACCATGGTCCCTCCACCATGGTCCCACCACCCTGTCCCCTCCACCCTGGTCCCACCACCCTGGTCCCACCACCCTGCTCCCTCCACCCTGGTCCCACCACCCTGGTCCCTCCACCATGGTCCCACCACCGTGGTCCCATCACCCTGGTCCCTCCACCATGGTCCCACCACCATGGTCCCTCCACCATGGTCCCTCCACCCTGCTCCCTCCACCCTGGTCCCACCACCCTGGTCCCACCACCCTGGTCCCACCACCCTGGTCCCTCCACCATGGTCCCACCACCTTGGTCCCACCACCCTGGTCCCTCCACCATGGTCCCACCACCCTGGTCCCACCACCCTGGTCCCTCCACCATGGTCCCACCACCCTGGTCCCACCACCCTGGTCCCTCCACCATGGTCCCTCCACCATGGTCCCACCACCCTGGTCCCACCACCCTGGTCCCTCCATCATGGTCCCACCACCCTGGTCCCACCACCATGGTCCCTCCACCATGGTCCCACCACCCTGGTCCCACCACCCTGGTCCCACCACCCTGGTCCCACCACCCTGGTCCCTCCACCATGGTCCCTCCACCATGGTCCCACCACCATGGTCCCACCACCATGGTCCCACCACCCTGGTCCCACCATGGTCCCACCCTCCACCATGGTCCCTCCACCATGGTCCCACCACCTTGGTCCCACCACCCTGGTCCCTCCACCATGGTCCCTCCACCCTGGTCCCTCCACCATGGTCCCTCCACCATGGTCCCTCCACCACCATGGTCCCTCCACCATGGTCCCACCACCATGGTCCCACCACCATGGTCCCTCCACCATGGTCCCACCACCATGGTCCCTCCACCATGGTCCCACCACCATGGTCCCACCACCCTGGTCCCTCCACCATGGTCCCACCACCCTGGTCCCACCACCTTGGTCCCTCCACCATGGTCCCACCACCCTGGTCCCACCACCTTGGTCCCACCACCCTGGTCCCACCACCCTGGTCCCACCACCATGGTCCCACCACCCTGGTCCCACCACCATGGTCCCTCCACCATGGTCCCACCACCATGGTCCCTCCACCATGGTCCCTCCACCTTGGTCCCACCCCACCACCCTGGTCCCACCACCCACTCACATCTTCCCTTCCCCACCCCTTCCCTCAGAGACTGCTCCCTCCCTCCATCCTCTTACACTCCCTCCACCCCCTCTCCCTCCCCCCAATCTCTCTTCCTCACTCCTCACACTTCCTATCTCACTCTGAAGAAGGGTCTCCACCTCCAGTTTAAATTCCATTTGGAATATTTTGGAGGACCAAGAAACCAAGAAACGTCGCCCATTCCTTCCCTCCAGAGATGCTGCCCCCCCCCGCTGAGTTACTCCAGCTTTCTGTGTATCCTCGACCCGATCTCACCCCATCTCCCCTCCACTCTCTCCCTCCCAATCTCTCTCTTCATTCCTCCCCATCCCCCCGGCTCATTCCCTCTATCCTCACCTCCCTCCTCCCCCTCCATCGCCATCTCCCTCCCCATCCCACACTCCCAGTGCCTTCCCTCCAGCAGCCGGTCTGCGTACCGCCCTCCCCCCTCCGTCTGACACCATCCTCTCCGGGCGGGCGAACCTTGGAGGTGACGTTTGGATGAGTGCATCACGTTGGCGGTAGAGTTGGTGCCTCACAACACCAGAGACCCGGGTTTCACCCTGACTCCGGGTGCTGTCTGTGTGGAGTTTGCACGTCCTCCCCGCGACCGTGTCTGGGTTTCTCCGCAATACCCTGGTTTCCTCCCGCATTCTAAATGCGTGTGCGTTAGTGGATTAATTGGCCCACTGAAAATTGCCCTCAAGTGTGTCTGGAGTGGATGAGAAAGTGGGATATCATAGAACGGGTGATCGATGGTCAGCATGGACTCGGTGGGCCGAAGGGCCTGTTTCCATGCTGTATTTTTCAATCAGTTCAATCAATCAATTTTACCAATCCGTCTTCTCCCTGTAAATAATCTCTAGTGTATAGACGCGTGTGGAATCTGGAGAATCTAGAGATATGGCACCGAAACTGGCCCTTGGGCCCTTTGAATCCACACCGACCAGCGATCACCCATTCACACTAGTCCTATGTGGAAACAAGGAATTGCAGACGCAGGTTTACCAAGGAAAGATGCTGGACAATAATAATAATAATAATAATAATAATAATAATAATAATAATAATAATAATAATAATAATAATAATAAAAATAATAATAAATTTTATTTTCGGGTGCCTTTCAAAGTCTCAAGGGCACCTTACAAAAGTTAACAGAAGAGAAAAAAAAGATATAGTCGGCGAAAAATAAATAATAAGGACATCATCAATACACAAATTAAAGATAGAAATCGCTCCAAAGACACAAAATCAAAAAATCAAAAATCACAATGTGAAGAGAGAGCAGCGGCAGCTAAAGCTCGCCAGCGTCCACTCTCCCTTCCGACAGCCATCTTGGACACAGACTAACATGTTAACTTACACACAGAAAAATCATCCCCCCCACAGTGGATACCACTGTGGGGGAAGGCACAAAGTCCAGTCCCCATCCCCAGTTCACCCAAAGTCAGGCCTATTGAGGCCACCGCTATTGCCTCTACGGAGGCCCGATGTTCCTGGCCGTTCTGGCCGGGTGGTGTTGCCCCGGCGTTGGGAGAGTCCTCACAGCGGCTGGGCCACCTGGAACGGCCGCTTCCTAGCAGGGGATTGTCGGCTTCCGAAGTCGACAAGGCCGCGCCGGTTTGGAGCTCCCAGGCTCCCGATGTTAAGGTCGGCGCCGCCCGCTCCGCTCCGCAGACCCGCAGCCCGGAGGTGTTGATCTCGGCGGTCACATCTCACCGGAGCTCCAGCGCGTCGATCCAGCGCGGCGACCCAGGCAAGGCATCGCCCGCTCCGCTCCGCGATAGCGCTCCAGCACTGTGCCGCCACCGAAGCCGAGGTGCTGGGCAGCCATTCCCCAAGATGGCTCCTCCTCCTCTGGTGCAGGAGTAGAGGCCATTCTGCCCCTCGAGCCAGCACCGCCATTCACTGTGATCAAGGCTGATCATCCACAATCAGTACCCCGCTCCTGCCTTCTCCCCATATCCCTTGATTCCTCTATCTTTAAGAGCCCTATTTAGATCTCTCTTGAACGCATCCAGAAAATTGGCTTCCACTGCCTTCTGAGGCAGAGAATTCTTAAGAACACTATCTAACTCTCTCGAAAGCCTCCAGTGAATTGGCCTCTGCCTTCTGAGCCAGAGAATTCCACAGATTCACAACTCTCTGGGTGAAAAAGTTTTTCCTCATCTCCGTTCTAAATGACTTACCCCTTATTCTTAAGCTGTGGCCCCTGGTTCTGGACTCCCCCAACATCGGGAACATGTTTCCTGCCTCTAGCGTGTCCAAACCTTTAATAATCTTATGTTTCAATAAGCTCCCCTCTCATCCTACTAAATTCCACAGTACGCAAGCCCAGCCGCTCCATTCTATCAACATATGACAGTCCCGCCATCCCAGGAATTAACCTTGTGAGTCTCCGCTGCACTGCCTATGCATGGGAAAGTGGGAGATCATAGAACTAGGGTGGTAAGACACAAAATGCTGGAGTAACTCAGCAGGTCAGACAGCAATCCCTGGAGAACATGGATAAATATTGTTTCACATTGGGTCTCTTCAATCAGTCTGAAGAAAGGTCCCAAACCGAAACGTCACTGATCCATGTTCTCCAGGGATGCTGCCCGACCTGCTGAGTTACTCCAGCATGTTGGCTCTTTTCACCCTAGTTCTATGATCTCCCACTTTCTCAGGCATTCCCTGAATTTACAGACTTGATGGCCTGAATGGCCTGTTTCTGTTTTATATAGTTCTTCCATACAATCCATGTATACATAGTTCAATTCACCGTAGACTGGTTCATGGGGCTGCACGGTGGCGCAGCGGTAGAGTTGCTGCCTCACAGCGCCAGAGACCCAGGTTCAATGCTGTCTGTGCGGAGTTTGCACGTTCTCCCCGTGACCGCATGGGTTTCCTCCGGGCGCTCCCGTTTCCTCCCACATCCCAAAGACGTGTGGGGTTGTAGGTTAATTGGCTTTGATTAAAGTGTAAATTGTCCCTAGTGTGTGTAGGTTAGTGTTAGTGTGCGGGGATCGCTGGTCGGCACGGACTTGGTGGGTCGAAGGGCTATAACTCTAAACCAAACTACACTAAACCAGCAGGCTCGTTGTTCTGAGTGGCTAGTTTCTGTTTTACATCAACACCTCTACGGTACTTAGGTATGTAGGGACAGTAAAATTTATTTTTTGCGTACAGTTCAGTAAATATTTGACCACACATGGGTACAATCACATTTACACTCCTGTACAGCATAGAGTGTGAAAATAGTACCTTACACTGAAGAGATTTCAGCCAGAGGATAGTGAATCCGTGGAATTCTATGTCACAGCCAGCTGTGGAGGACAAGCCAGCTATGGATATTTTTAAGGCAGAGATTGATAAGATTCTTGATTAGTACTGGAGTCAGGGGTTATGGGGAGAAGGCAGGAGAATGGGGTTGAGAGGGAGAGATAGATCAGCCATGATCTCTCCATACCCCCTGATCCCATTAGCCACAAGGGCCACATCTAACTCCCTCTTGCTATATTTAAGAGGGAGTTAGATGTGGCCAAAGGGATCGGGGGTATGGAGAGAAGGCAGGTACAGGATACTGAGTTGGATCAGCCATGATCATATTGAATGGCAATGCAGGCTCGAAGGGCCAGATGGCCTACTCCTGCACCTATTTTCTGTTTCTATGATTGAATGGCAGAGTAGACTCAATGGGCCGAAGGGCTTCATTCTACTCCTATCACTTATGGGCTTGAGTTTCAGTTTAGTTTATTGTCACGTGTACCGAGGTACAGTGAAAAGCTTTTGTTGCGTGCTAACCAGTCAGCGGAAAGACAACACATGGTCATAATCGAGCCGTCCACAGTGTGCAGATACATGATGAGGGAATAACGTTTAGCGCAAGGTAAAGCTGGCAAAGACCGATCAAAGATAGTCCGAGGGTCACCAAAGAAGTAGATAGTAGTTCAGCACTGCTCTCGGGCTGTGGTAGGATGGTTCAGTTGCCTGATAACAGCTGGGAAGAAACTGTCTCTGAATGTGGAGGTGTGCACAGGGCTAGCCAACTTGTATACTTCAAGCTTCAAAATTGTTTGAAATATAGTCTTAACTTGTTCGGCAAAACAAACTGTGTATAAAGCACGCACACACACAATCCAATATATATTTGGGACATTTATTTAATTATAGATATATCTCATATTTAAAATACATTCACCATAGAATTCATATATATATTTATAGCTCTCTTTAAATCATTTTAATTTCACCCTTTTAACTGCTAAACAGGATGCGATCTCAAGTTTTAGAAAAGAAATTCAATGATAAAATATATATCTTACTATAAAGTTACAACATGTTGTTATAGGGAACATGGCACTGTGTGGAGGAGCTGAGCACAGAATGGAGGAGTACAAGACATCGTTCCAGGGCTCCAGGAGTTACTGCAGACCAGACCAGTCTCCGCAGATGGTGATAAAACCTGCCACGGCTGCCCCTCTCCCCTCCCCAGTTCGGGAAGAATGTCCCTGTTTTGTTTAGTTTCGGAGATGCAGCGTGGAAACAGGCCCTTCGGCCCACCAGGTCCGTGCCGACCAGCGATCCCCACATGCTAACACCACCCTGCACACACACTGGGGACAATTTTTTACATTTATACCAAAGCCAATTAACCTACAAACCTGCACGTCTTTGGAGTGCAGGAGGAAACCGAAGATCTCGGAGAAAACCCACGCAGTTCACTGGGAGAACGTGCAAACTCCGTACAGACAGCACCCGGGTCTCTGGTGCTGCAAGCGCTGTAAGGCGGCAGCTCTACCGCTGCGCCTCCACGCCTTTCTTTTACATAAAGGTGGTGCAGCTGTAGAGTTGCTGCCTCACAGCACCCGAGACCCAGGTTCGATCCCGACCACAGGTGCCGTCCTATACGGAGTTTGTACTTTCTCTTCAGTGAAATTGTAAATTGTCCCTACTGTGTGTGTGTGTGTGTGTGGGATAGTGCTAGCGTGCGGGGATCCATCTCGGCGGGCCGAAGGGCCTCTTTCCCGCGCCATATCTCTTAAAACTCGAAATTCGGCCAAACAGCCCATTTCACGTTTGTACGTTCTCCCCGTGACCTGCGTGGGTTTTCTCCGGGTGATCTGGTTTCCTCCCACACTCCAAAGACGTGCAGGTTTGTAGGTTAATTGGCTTTGGTTAAAATTGTAAATGGTCCCTACTGTGTGTAGGATAGTGTTGGTGTAACGAGGTGATCGCTGGTTGGCGGGGACACGGTGGGCCGAAGGGCCTGTTTCCGCGCAGTATCTCCAAACTAATCTCAACTAGAAATTTGTTTATAACTTTGCTCGTCAGAGCAAATCCTACCAGCCACTCGCAGTGTAGAAACAAGGAACTGCAGGTACTGGTTAATACACAAAAGTGCTGGAGTAACTCAGCGGGCCAGGCAGCATCTCTGGGGAAAAGGAATAGGTGATGTTTTGGGTCGGGGGAAAGGGGAAGGAGAGATTTAGACGGTGATGTAGAGAGATATCGAACGAATGAATGAAAGATACGCACAAAAAGTAACCATGATACAGGAAGCAGGCCATTGTTAGCGGTGAGCTAGGTGAAAACGAGTCACAGACAATGAGACACAACAAGACGACTACTGCCTGTCCCGCTGAGTTACTCCCAACATTTTGTGTCTTTCTTTGGTTTAAACCAGCGTCTGCAGTTCCTTCTTACACATTTTAAATGGCCTGCTCAGTTTCTTCTAGATATGTCCACTGCTATAGCACGGGCAACCCCACTGCTGTATCCAGTCTGAAGAAAGGCCTCGACCCGAAATGTCACCCATTCCTTCTCTCCAGAGATGCCGCCCGTCCCGCTGAGTTACTCCAGCGTTTTGTGTGCATCTTTGGTGACGCTTTGGGTCGGGACCCTACTCCAGGCTCCAGAGCGAAATCTTTTCCTACGCAAGTTACGTGAGTTTTGAATCTTTTTTGTTTTGGGTGGGGAACACACATGGAAAAATAAGGTGCAGGACTAGGCCATTCGGCCCTTCCAGCCGGCACCGCTATTCAATGTGATGATCGTGGCTGATCATCCAGTAATCGGTAGTGCTTACGAAAGAACAGCAGGTGCTGGTAAAATTGAAGGTAGGCACAAAATGTTGGAGAAACTCAGCGGGCGAGGCAGCATCTATGGAGAGAAGGAATTGGCGACGTTTCTGGAACCGAAACGTCGCCAATTCCTTCTCGCCATAGATGCTGCCTCACCCGTTGAGTTTCTCCAGCATTTTGTGCTTGCATCCAAAATCAGCACCCCGGTCCTGCTTTTTCCTCCCATATCCCTCGATCCCCTTAGCCCGAAGAGCGAAATCTAACTCTCTCTTGAAAACACACACACACACAGCTTTGCTATACGTGGCCTTTAGACCGATCCCAACCGCTGGGTTGATTTGGTCCGAGTCTGCAGCAGGGGCTCCTGAAGTTGGCTTTCCTTGATTAAGACTAGACCCCTTTGGAGGTTGCGGCTGGAGTTAAGCCCCTGTCCCACTGTACGAGTTCACCCAAGAGCTCTCCTGAGTTTAAAAAAAAAAATCTAACTCGCGGTAAGCACAGAAAATGTACGTTAGCGGGTACGTCGGAGCTCGTGGACGTCTCTTAGCGGCTCGTAACGCTAACGGCAGGTACTCGGGAAACGCGGTAAGCTCGTGAAGACTGGCGAAGTTTTTTTTCAACACGTTCAAAAATGTCCACGAGAGCCCCGGGTACCTACGAGCGGCTGTTCCCGTAATTCTCAGAGTTCGAATCAGGGGGGGAACTCTTGAAACACCTCGTACAGTGGGACAGGCCCCTTTTAAGATCGTCCACCTCTGGGCTCCGACAAAAATGACAGACCAAACCAAGTCATAAACAGGACAAAATACCGAGACGGAAGGAACTTGGCAAAACAGTGCAAACTGTGCTCTGAAATGTAAAGCACTTGGGTGGCTTTTTTCTTTTCTTATCTCTGTTGAAAACACACAATTCACTTCTACAATAAATATATATTATATATGTTCATCTGTATAGGTACGACGGTTTTCTTTCCCCCTGGGTTTAAAACCGTGTACACAGTCGATGAAGCTCAGCACATTTAAGAATCTGCGCTCACAGGAACAACATCTTACGACATTATCAAAATCTACCACCATTTTGAATAAAACACGACTCAGACTCACGGACACTGGGAAGCAAAGATCCAACAGCGGAGCAAGATGGCCCACTCGACGACAAAGACCTAGTACGGCCATGGGCAGATTCGTGGGGGATTTTCGGCCCCATTTCCGTAACCGGCTTCCGTCTCCGCACCAAAGATCCCGTAGCGGAGCAAAGATACTAGCGCGGAGACGGAAATTGGTTACGGAAACATCCTCGTAAAAATCCTCCTCATTTTCAGAATTTTAATTTATTGACACAAACCGTTCCCCTGCAACGTTGATTACACTGCGAGTCGGGTCGGGTCCGGTTACGGAAATGGATGAAAAAAAGGCCCACTCTGTTGCGTACTACACGTCAGCCCATTGCGTTTAGCAGGAGTGGTCTATCTTGCTCCGCTATAGGATCTTTGCTGGGAAGAGGTCATCCCTTTCTTGTTCACGGTCAGGGCGGCACGGTGTCGCAGCGGGTAGAGTCGCCGCCTCACTCACAGCGCCAGAGCCCTGGATCCCCCGGTTCGATCCCGACTACGGGCACTTGTCTGTACAGGGTTTGCACATTCTCTCCGTGACCCCCGTCGGTTCTCTCCGAGATCTTCGTTTTTTCTCCCACGCTCCAAAAGACGTGCGGGTTTGTAGGTTAAGTGGCTTGGTGTCATTGTAAATTGTGCCTGGTGTGTGTGTGTGTGTAGGGTGTAGGGTGGTGTTAGTGTGCGGGGATCGCTGGTCGGTGCGGACTCGGTGGGCCGAAGGGCCTGTTCTGTGCTGTATCTCTAAGCCCAGACTTTGGGCGCCCCTGCACCTTACCAGCCTTTGTTTCTTCGGCCGAGAGGGTCACGAACGTTCTCACCCATCAAGATGGAAGCTTGGTCAAGAGGGGAATGGACACAGAAGACTGTGTTGGCTCGCATGTCCCTGTTACACGTGGGGTATAATCGTCCATCACCCGTCCCTTATCCCGACACAAGGAACTGCAGATGTTTGAAATCTCGGAGTAACTCAGCGGGTCAGGCAGCATCTGCGGAGAACTTGGACGCGCGATGTTTCGGGTCGGGACCCTTCGTCAGACCGCAGCTCCACCTGGGACGGTCACGGTGGTGCAGCGGTAGAGTCACTGCCTCACAGCGCCAGAGACCCGGGTTCGATCCCGGCCACGGGTGCTGCCTTTACGGAGTTTGTACGTTCTCCCCATGACCTGCGTGGGTTTTCTCCGGGTGCTTGTGCTTCTTCCCACATTCCAAAGGCGTGCAGGTTTGTAGGTTAATTGGCTTCTGTAAATTGTCCCTAGTGTGTGGGATAGTGTTAGCGTGCGGGCATCGCTGGTCGGCGCGGACTTGGTGGTGGGCCGAAGGGCCTGTTTCCACGCTGTATCTCTAAACTAAACTAATTAGGATCAATAGACAATAGGTGCAGGAGGAGGCCATCCAGCACTTTGAGCCAGCACCGCCATTCAATGTGATCATTGGCTGATCATCCCAAATCAGTACCCCGTACCTGCCTTCTCCCCATACCCCCTGACTCCGCTATTTTTAAGAGCCCTTTCTAGCTCTCTTTTTAAAGCATCCAGAGAACCTGCCTCCACCGCCCTCTGAGGCAGAGAATTCCACAGACTCACCACTCTCTGTGAGAAAAAGTGTTTCCTCGTCTCCGTTCTAAATGGCTTACCCCTTATTCTTAAACTGTGACCCCTGGTTCTGGACTCCCCCCAACATCGGGAACATGTTTCCTGCCTCTAGCGTGTCCAAACCCCTTAACAATCTTATATATTTCAATGAGATATCCTCTCATCCTCTCAGCATATGATGGTCCCGCCATCCCGGGAGTTAACCTTGTAAGGAAGGAATTCCCAGCCCAACAAGAATTCTATTTCCCGACAACCTCCGAACTTGAAGACTTTCGTTGTAACTTTGCACCGCTGGAGTCTATTTATTTCTGTGTTTCTTTATATAAACTGAGCTTTTCTTGTTGTTCATTACAGGATTTACGGAGTACTAGGTTGTGCTGCAGCAAGTATTCAGGAGATCTGACAATGAAACACTCTAGATTCTAACAGGAACCCAAGGGGCACCTAGTTCCAAACAGAGGGTGGTGGGTGCATGGAACGAGCTGTCGGACAAATCTTTAGTCGGAGGATAGTTAATGTGTGGAAATCATTGGCACAGAGGCCTGCGGATATTTTTCAAGGCAAATTCTTGATTGGAATGGGGGGGGGGGGGGGGGGGGGGGGGGGGGCGTGGGTCTAGGGTTATGGGGAGAAGGCAGGAGAATGGGATTCGCCATGATTGAATGGCAGAGTGGACTCGATGGGCTGAATGGCCTAATTTTACTCCAATTACTTGTGAAGAGGCAGTCACTATTGCAACATTGAAGAATCAAGGGCCGGTGGGGCTAGTGTAGATGGGGCATGTTGGCCGGCATGGACAAGTCGGGCCGAAGGGCCTGTTTCCACGCTGTATCACCCTGTAATGTCGCCCGTCCACGTTGTCCAGAGATGCTGCCCGACCCGCTGAGTTACTCCGGCACTTTGTGCTGTTTTTCTTTTCCTGGTTTGTAAACCAGCATCTGCAGTTCCTCGCCCCTCCGCTCTCGAGCTTAATCCAGCGAAGGCCTGGGGCTGACTACCGTCCACGCGGCCTCTCACAAACTGCTCCAGGTCCCCGAACATTCCAGCCCTTCCACGTGGACGGTCAGACCCTGGTGGGGCGCAATAACACACGCACGCGCACGCACGCACGTACACACACCCGCGCTCGCACAAGCACACACACACACCCGCGCGCTCAGATACGCACACATGCACGTACACACACCCGCGCACACGCAGACACACACACACACACACACAGACACACACGCAAACACACACACACACATACACAGACACACACACACACACACACATACACACACACACACATACACACACGCAGACACATACACGCACACACACACACACGCAGACACACACACACACACACTCGCACACAGACACACACGCAGACACACACACACACACACACACACACACACACACACACACACACACACACACACACGCACACACACACACACACGCAGACACACACACACATACACACACACATACACAGACACACACACGCACAGACCGCCACGTGACAAATCTCGGGAGAGTACAACCTCCTCTCATGATAACCCAGGGACTGGTCGCCCGGCGGGAATCCTTCATCGGAGCGCAAAACGCGCGTCACGAGAAACGGAGCCGGCAGAAACAGCGGGCTCAGGAGAGGGAGGTGGGGGCGGGGAGAACGACAGGGGTGTTTAAGCTAGTCTGCGAGCGACAGGGGAGGGGAGTCGTGTACATCGTTGGCCTGCGACAAGGCGAGGCCGCAAGGTGTCAGCACAAACGCAACACGAGGAACAACGACGTAGAGATCGCCCGATAGCTTCACTCACAACGTGGCCCGCCGCGGGGGGAAGAGTCGGGGGTGACCCGTCTCACTGCCCCCCCCTGCTCCCCTTCCTCACTTATTCTCGATCAGCTTCTGGACTTTGTACACGAGGTCGCGGGCCAGCTTCAGAACCTGCTTGGTGTCGTGGTGTTCCGCCATCTCTGAAAGGCAGCAACAGGAGACAAGAATGACCCCAGGGTTCAGTGGGTTGGCACATGGCCAGCGGTTGCCGGCGCTCGGACTGTACTCGCTGGAGTTTAGGACGTTGAGGGGGAACCTCATTGAAACGTACGGACTAATGAAAGGCCTGGGTAGGGTGGATGTGGAGAGGATGTTTCCACTGAGTGGATGCGGAGAGTCTAGGACCAGAGGTCACAGCCTCAGAATTAAAGGGCGCTCTTTTAGAAAGGAGATGAGGAGGAATTTCTTCAGCCAGAGGGCGGTGAATCTGTGGAATTCATTGCCAGAGAGGGCTGTGGAGGCCAAGTCAGGGGATATTTTTAAGGCAGGTTCTTGATTAGAACGGGTGTCATGGGTTATGGGGAGAAGGCAGGAGAATGGGGTTAGGAGGGAGAGATAGATTGGCCATGATCGAATGGTGGAGTAGACTCGATGGGCCGAATGGCCTGATTCTACTATAGCTTGTGAACGTGTGTATTACTGTCACGTGCAGAAGTCCAGCGCACGACTTTGTCTCCCGCGGCCCAGCCCGGCCCTGACCGCACGCACGGTGGCGCAGTGCTTGAGTTGCTGCCTCACAGCGCCAGAGATATCGATTCTCTTGGATGTCCCCTACCCCCACCCACCTCCCCATCTCCCCTCCCAGCCTCTGAGCCTCTCTGCATCTCTTCTCTTCCATCGCCAATCCTGGCCCCCTGGCTTGGTCCTGTCCCCGTCCCTCCTTCCCCTCCCCACCCAACCCCCCCTCCCAACCTAACCCCCCCCCACCCAACCCAACAACCCCAACCTAACCCCTCCCCCACCCAACCCCTCCCCTCCCCTCCCCTCCCATCTAACCCCGCCTCCCAACCCCTCCCCCACCCAACCCCTCCCCTCCCAATCTAACCCCCCCCCACCCAACCCCTCCCCTCCCAATCTAACCCCTCCCCCCACACCCCCTCCCCTCCCAACCCCACCCCCCAACCCAACCCCTCCCCACCCAACCCAACCCCCACCCTCTCTCACCCAATCCCTTCCCACCTCTCCCACCCACCCTCTTTGTGAGGTTACCCCCCCCCCCCCCCCCCCCCCCCACTCACCGTTGAAGAACTTGATGATGTCGGTGAAGTCCATGTTATTCTCCAGGATGATGTCCCGGTACAGCTCCACTATGGACAAGGCGATGAACAGGACAAAGTGCGGGGACGAGGCATAGCTGGCCGCCCAGATGGTCTCCCAGACGGAGAACACGTCACCGTAGACCAGCTCTGCACGGGGGAGGAGGGGACAAGCGGGCGGGCTGCTGGGAACTGCGCGGGCACGGAGAGAGACCACCCCCCCCCATCCTCCCTCATGGTCCCACCACAGCGAGACCACCCACCCCCCCACCCACCCACACTAAGACACAACAACCAGTCCGCATCAACCAACCTGATCTCCCGGTGGCTCAGCACTTCAACTCCCCCTCCCATTCCAAATCCGACCTCTCTGTCCTGGGCCTCCTCCATGGCCAGAGTGAGTCCCACCGCAAATTAGAGGAGCAGCACCTCATATTTCTCTTGGGTAGTTTACACCCCAGCGGTATGAACATTGACTTCTCCAATTTCAGGTAGTCCCTGCTTTCTCCCTCCTTCCCCTCCCCTCCCAGCTCCCCCACAGCCCACTGTCTCCGCCTCTTCCTTTCTTCTTCCCGCCCCCCTCCCCACCCCCACATCAGTCTGAAGAAGGGTCTCGACCCCAAATGTCACCTATTCCTTCTCTCCATCGGTGCTGTCTCACCCGCTGAGTTTCTCCAGCATTTTTTGTCTACCTTTAATTCTGAGGCTGCGACCTCTGGTCCTAGACTCTCCCACTGGTGGAAACATCCTGCCAGTTATTGGGCAACCAAACCATCCTACCACAACCGGAGAACAATGCTGAACTACTATCTACCTCATTGGTGACCCTCGGACTATCCTTGATCGGACTTCACTGCCCTAAACGTTATTCCATGTGAGAGGGGAGGAGGTGGGTGGAGAGGAGTGGAAAGTGGGGAGGGTGGGGGAGATGGGATGGGGGGAGATGGGATGGGGGGGATCGGGGGGGGGAAGAGAAACACTGACCTCGCTTGAAATCCAACAGGAACCATCGGTAACTGAAGTAGAAGTGGGTGTAGTCTCCGTTCTGGTGCATTAACTCAAAGAGTTCGGAGTCGAGGATCTGCAAAGACGTACTTTGTTAGACAGCTCACCCTCGCTGCAAGAACAAGCTCAGCTCCCTCTCCCCCCCGATCCCCGTCCAGTCACTCACTCACTGCCCCCCGGATAGAGAGCGGGTACGGGGAGGGGGAGGGGGGGGAGGGAGGGGGGGGGGAGGGGGAGGGAGGGGGAGGGGGAGTGGGTGGGGGAGAGAGAGGGAGAGGGAGAGGGGGAGGGGGAGGGAGAGGGGGAGGGAGAGGGGGGGGGAGAGAGGGGGATGGAGAAAGGGGGTGAGGGAGAGGGGGAGGGAGAGGGAGGGGGAGAGGGAGGGAGGGGGGGGAGAGGAGAGGGAGAGGGGGAGGGTAGGGAGAGGGGGAGAGGGGGAGGGTACGGAGAGGGGGAGAGGGAGAGGGGAGGGGACGGGGAGGGGGAGAGGGGAGAGGGGGAGAGGGAGAGGGAGAGGGAGAGGGAGAGAGGGAGGGAGGGAGAGGGAGAGGGGGAGGGAGGGAGAGAGAGGGAGAGGGAGAGAGAGAGGGGGAGGGGAGAGTGAGAGAGGGAGGGGGAGAGGGAGAGGGAGGGGGAGAGGGAGAGGGAGGGGGAGTGGGAGCAGGGACGTACCTGGATGAGGGAACGCATGTTGGCAAAGTGAGTGTCCATGGCGCCTCCATGCGGGAAGTTCTGGTTCATCCTCTTCATCAGCTGCGTGAAGCAACTGAACGCCATCCACTCTGCAGGGGGCAGGGAGACACAAGCATCACCTTCCTGCAGTCACCGCTCCCCCCAGATGCCCTCAGCCACAGGCGTTGGGGAACTCACAGTTTCCTTTAGCCCAGCTCAGCTTAGAATAGTTTAGGTTAGTATAGTTTAATTTAATTTATCGTTGTTTAGTTTAGGTTGGTTTTGGTTTAGATTAGTTTATTTTATCAGTTTAATTTAATTCAGTTTAGCATTGCATAGTTCTTAGTACAGCATAGTTCATCTTAACTGCCGTAGAGGGAGTACAGAGAAGGTTCACCAGACTGATTCCTGGGATGGCAGGACTTTCATATGAAGAAAGACTGGATAGACTCGGCTTGTACTCGCTAGAATTTAGAAGATTGAGGGGGGATCTTATAGAAACGTACAAAATTCTTAAGGGGTTGGACAGGCTAGATGCAGGAAGATTGTTCCCGATGTTGGGGAAGTCCAGAACAAGGAGTCACAGTTTAAGGATAAAGGGGAAATCGTTTAGGACCGAGATGAGAAAAAAAAATTCACACAGAGAGTGGTGAATCTGTGGAATTCTCTGCCACAGAAAGTAGTTGAGGCCAGTTCATTGGCTATATTTAAGAGGGAGTTAGATGTGGCCCTTGTGGCTAAAGGGATCAGGGGGTATGGAGAGAAGGCAGGTACAGGATACCGAGTTGGATGATCAGCCA
Organism: Leucoraja erinaceus; assembly: GCF_028641065.1. Taxonomy (NCBI): domain Eukaryota; kingdom Metazoa; phylum Chordata; class Chondrichthyes; order Rajiformes; family Rajidae; genus Leucoraja; species Leucoraja erinaceus. Next base: position 28,197,453 of record NC_073401.1, read on the forward strand.
TGATCATATTGAATGGTGGTGCAGGCTCGAAGGGCCCAATGGCCGACTCCTGCACCTTGTTTCTATGTTAACACAGCATAGTTCAACTTAACACAGCATAGGTTAGCTTTTGCTCAGCTCAGGACAGAATGAACGGGTGACGTTTTGGGTCAAGACCCTTCTTCATGGGAGCGGGAAACGAGGGATATGGAAAGGTGCCAAGAGCATGTGCAAGGTGTGAAAAGGACAGATCAAAGCAGACGATGATCAGGAAATGTGGAAGGTAGACAAAAATGCTGGAGAAACTCAGCGGGTGCGGCAGCATCTATGGAGCGAAGGAAATAGGCGACGCTTTGGGCCGAGACGCTTCTTCAAATGTAGAAGGGTTTGTTGTTGGCTGAGGGGAAAGGTGACAACGAAGGCAGACAAAGGGTACAATGAATCAGGAGGACAGTGAGTTCCGTCGGTGAACTAGGGTGGGGGGGGAGGGACGGAGAGAGAGGGAAATCAAGGGCGGCTTGAAGCTAGAGAAGTCAATGTTCATGCCGCTGGGGTGTTAGCTGCCCAAGTGAAATACGAGGTGCTGTTCCTCCCATTTGCGCTGGGCCTCATGGATGGATATGGACCATGTACGGGCAGATGGGGTGGGTATAACTTGGCGTCATGTACAGCATAAACGTTGTGGGCTGAAGGGCCCGTTCCTGTGCAGCGTTGTTCTGGGTTTTTTTAGTTCAGAGATAGAGCTCAAAACAGGCCCACCAAGTCCGCGCCATCCAGCGATCCCCGCACGCTAACCCTATGCCTCAGTGCAGAGGGAGACCAAGGAGGGAAGAGATACTTAAAAATTTTGGCCTTCCATCACAGTGAGGAGGTGCCTGGTGAACTCACTGTGGTGGATGTTAAATTTGTGTTTATTGTGTGTTCAGTTATTTTTATTATATGGATGACTGCAGGCACGAAATCTCGTTCAGGCCGAAAGGTCTGAATGACAATAAAGGCTACTTTGACTTTGATTTTTTTTGACAATTTACATCATCCCATAGGCCTAGTCAGTGATAAGATGTGTTTGTAATCTAACTCTACCGATGTGTTTGGGCTTGGAGGATCTCTCTAGTTCCTGAGGGTATAAGAATAGAACAAATTTTCCGACATAAATGAGTTAGTCTGGAGTCAGGAAACAGGAAATTCATGACAATGCACTCAATGTTAATTCAGAAATCAGATTTGGAATTATTACGGGCAATTCGAACCGATTTTAAGAAATGACCTTGGACATCAGTGGGCCCATCGCGGGGCGGGTGGGCGAGGATAATGGCGAATAAATAAACAACTTGCCGTTGTCCAGAACTACGAGGAGAGGAGCCAGCAGGTCGCACATCCCCTGCACATAACCAATCTCCAAATGCTGCCAGATGTAACTGCAAAATGAACATGCAGCTGTCATAGTCACATAATGATACAGTGTGGAGACAGGCCCTTCGGCCCAACTTGCCCGTACCGGCCAACACTTCCCTGCTGGTCTGAAGCTAGACTCTCAGTCTGGAGAAGGGTCTCGACCCGAAACGTCACCCATTCCTTCTCTCCACTTGTCATGCTGAGTGACTCCAGCAATAGGTGCAGGAGTAGGCCATTCAACCCTTCGAGCCAGCACCGCCATTCAATGTGATCATGACTGATCATCCCCAATCAGTTCCCCGTTCCTGCCTTCTCCCCATATCCCCTGACTCCGCTATCTTTAAGAGCCCTATCTAGCTCTCCCTTGAAAGTATCCAGAGAACCGGCCTCCACCGCCCTCCGTGGCAGAGAATTCCACGGCGAACATACAAACTCTGCGCCGATAGCGCCCGTGGTCAGGATCGAACCCGGGTCTAGCTGAGATATTTACTGGGGTGACTTATAAACCATATAACCATATAACACATTACAGCACGGAAACAGGCCATCTCGACCCTTCTAGTCCGTGCCGAACACATAATCTCCCCTAGTCCCATATACCTGCGCTCAGACCATAACCCTCCATTCCCTTCCCATCCATATAACTATCCAATTTATTTTTAAATGATAAAAACGAACCTGCCTCCACCACCTTCACTGGAAGCTCATTCCACACAGCTACCACTCTCTGAGTAAAGAAGTTCCCCCTCATGTTACCCCTAAACTTCAGTCCCTTAATTCTCATGTCATGTCCCCTTGTCGACTTCCCGAGAGATCGAAGGAGAAAGCTGGGGGGGGCTGTTCACTTTGACACAGAGAGGGGCTGTGAATGGACGGGCTGGTCAAGTGTGAAACCTTACAGGCATGGGCCTGGCGAGACAGAAATTGTTCCCATGGCAAAAACCATGGCAACGGAGTGAAGGTGATTAGAGAAAGAACACAAGGCGATTTGAGGACACACACATCTTAATGCAGCGAACACAGAGATCTCTGAAAGTGGCATCGCAAGTAGATATTGAGTGGTAAGGAAGGGTGTGTGATATCTGTAGGAAGGAACTGCAGGTGCTGGTTTGCACCGAAGATAAGACACCAAATGCTGGAGTAACTCAGCGGGACAGGCAGCCATCTCTGGAGAGAAGGAATGGGTGACGTTTCTGAGACCGAGAAAGGGTTCAGACCTCGAAACGTCGCCTGCTCCAGAGATGCTGCTCCACCCGCAGAGTTACTCCAGCACTTTGAGTCTTTCTAAGGTGTGTGGTGCGCTTGCCTTCATCTGTCGGGGCATCAGGCCACGTAGTTGGGTGTTTTTAAGGCGGAGATTGGTAAGATTCTTGATTAGTCCGGGTGTCAGGGGGGGGGGTTATGGGGGGAAGGCAGGAGAATGGGGATGAGAAGGGAAGATAGGTCAGCCAGGATTGAATGGCAGAGTAGACGCAATGACCCTGTCAGCCCATGACACCAGGGCTCGACAGCTCCAACACCCTGAGTCTCTGACCACACCGTGACCCTATGATCCCATTGACTCCTGACCCTATGACCCCCTGACACTATGACCCATGACATAACTCCATGAGTTATGACCCCATGACCCTGATATTATGACCCCATGACATGATGACCCCATGACCCTGATATTATGACCCCATGACGACCCCATGACACTATGACCCATGACATAACTCCATGAATTATGACCCCATGACCCTGACATTATGACCCCATGACATTATGACCCCATGACACTATGACCCATGACATATGACTCCATGAATTATGACCCCATGACCCTGATATTATGACCCCATGACACTGACCCATGACACGATGACCCCATGATACCACCACTCCAGGCCAGGGTGGGTGGGTGGGATTAGCGGGAGAGAGCAGTGCAGCCCACCTACCTACACATGACGTTGCGCAGCTTCTCCAGGTTGCTGGGGGTGAAGTAGCAGTAGTTGCGGTCGCAGCGCTGCACGTCCTTGTCGATGCGGTGCAGGTTCACCGTGTACATGTCCAGCAGCTCTTGCTGAAAGCACACACGCTCATCAGTGGCAGCAACACAACCAGGCCACTCGGCCCATCACGTCCACTCTGCCATTCTATCGTGGCTGATCTATCTCTCCCTCTCAACCCCAGTCTCCTGCCTTCCCCCCATAACCCCCGACACCCGTACTAATCAAGAATCTACCAATCTCCGCCTTAAAAATATCCACACTTGGCCTCCACAGCCGTCTGTGGCAATGAATTCCACTGATTCACTGTCCTCTGACTAAAGAAATTCCTCCTCTGCTTTCTGAGGAGGCAGAGATTTCCACAGACTCACAACTAACTGGGTGAAAACGTTTTTCCTCATCTCCGTTCCAAATGGCCAACCCCATATTCTTCAACTGTGTGGCCCCTGGTTCTGGACTCCCCAAACATCAAGAATATGTTGAAGAAGTCGAAGAAGAAGGGACTGAAGAGGGGTTTCGGCCCGAAACGTTACCTAGCTCCTTCGCTCCATAGATGCTGCCGCACCCGCTGAGTTTCTCCAGCACTTTTGTGTACCATCAAGAATGTTTCCTGCCTCTAGTGTGTCCAAATCCTTAATAATCTTATATGTTTCAATGAGATATCCTCTCATCCTTCTAAATTCCAGAGTGTACAAGCCCAGCCGCTCCATTCTATCAGTACATGATGGGGGGGAGGTTGAGACCAGGGTACTCACGTTGTAGGTGATACCAGTGGAAGAGGCCGGTGATGTTAGGGCGATGCCGGTCTCTGCTGCGGTCTGGTGCGGCCCCAAGCCCCTCTCCGCCCCTCTCTCTCCTCCGGGCAGCTCGTCCTCCATCAGCTCCCCTCGAGCCCCCTGGGGCCCCTCCACGCCGACCTTCACCGGCCCCGCGACGGGAACTACTTGCTGCCTGTCCTCAGCAGCCGCTGCCTCCGATCCCTCCGCCCCCAGGACTACTTCCGGACCGAATGACGCCCAACGGTCGCCCTCATATCCCTCCGCCCCCAGGACTACTTGCAAGCCGTCTGACGCCAATGGTCGCAATCCTTCCGCCATTGGAACTACTTCCAAGCCTTCTAACACCATGGGAACGAGTTCAGATCCATCCGCCATTGGAACTACTTCCGAGCCGTCTGTCGCCAATGGTCGCAATCCTTCCGCCGCCGGGACTACTTCTGAGCCTTCTGACCTCGGGACAACTACGTCCGATCCATCCACCATTGGAACGACATCCAACGCTTCCGACACAACGGGAACTATTTCCAATCCATCTGATGCCAGGGGAACTTCGTCCAAGCCCCCTGATGCCACTGGAATTAGCTCAGATCCATCCGCCGCCAGGACTACTTCCAAGCCCTTTGACCCCACGGCGACAACTTCCGATCCTTCCGCCGTTGAAAATGCTTCCAAGCCGCCTGACGCCAAGGGAACTGCATCAGATCCATCACCGGAACTCCGCCAGCGGAAGATCCATCCGCCACCGGAACTACTTCTGAGCCCGCTGACGCCCAGGGCAGATCTCCAAACCCATCCGCCACAGGAACTACTTCTGCTCCAACCGCAGCACAGTGCAAGTCTTCAGATCCCTCCGCCACCGGGACTACTTCCGGCCCCTTCGCCACGGGCGGATCTCTTCGCGATCCCTCCGCCCCAGGGACTACTTGCGTGGCGGGATCCGCCCCTTCCTCACCGCGCAGAGCGAGTCCTGCTGGCACCGCCTCTTCGCCCGGGGCCGGCGCCGCTTCACGCGCCCCTCCCTGCGCGCTCAGGCCCGGCTCCCAGTCGGCGGGGGCCGGGGGGAAGCCGCAGGAGGTCGGGGGTCGAAGGTCGGGGGAGCAGGGTCCCCGGGTCACGGGCTTCTCGCCGCCGCTGCCGCTGCCGCCATCTTTCTCCATTTGTTCCCCATCACCGTCTTCCACCGAGTCAAAGACCTGAGAGGAAAGGGGGTTCGGTGAAAGTTATTCCGGGGATAGTGGGGGGCTTGGCAGAACGCTGCCCGGATTGGGGGGGGGGAAACAGACGGATTGTTTTCTCCGGGAACATCAGAGATTGAGGGGAAATCTGATGGCCGTATATGGAATAACTTGACTTCACATTACTCAGTCCAACCTGTCCCAGCTGCTGAAGCCCTTTGACCCAGGCAATACTCTTGTAAACCTCCTCCACACCCTGTCCTGTAATGGGGGCGACCATAACTGCACGCAATACTCCAAATACCGCCTGACCAAAGTCTTAGAGAGGTGCGTCATGTCTCGTGCCTATAAGAGTCATTATTGATGTGGATTAGTATTGGGGTTGATATTGGTCCTGATGTCTCTCTCTCTCTCTCTCTGGGCGGTCACGGTGGCGCAGCGGTAGAGTTGCTGCCGTCCAGTCTTATTTTGTGTCTGTCTTCGATTCCCGCTCTACCTTGCGGCCACCTTCGCTCCGCCGGCCGCCGCGGCTGTTTGGGGGGGGGGGGGGGGTCTTGCGGCACGGGCGGAGACACGGGATCGGGGGAGGGGGACGGGGAATGGCGGGCGGGACGGAGCGAGCGGGGCTCACCTGCGTGCTCGAGCTGGAGTCACTCTGCAACCGGGCATGGTCCTGCCTCCCAGAGCTGCAACTCTGAGAAGACTGGAGCGAGAGAGAGGAGAGGGGGAGAGAAGGAGAAGGAGAGGGAGAAGGAGAGGAAAGAGGGAGAGAGAGGGAGGGGGGAGGGGGGGAGTGGGGAGGGAGGGAGAGAGGAGGGGAAGAGAGGGAGGAAGAGAGGGGGGGGGAGGGGGGGAGGGAGAGGGAGAGGGAGAGGGGAGGGAGAGAGGGGAGGGAGAGAGGGGGAGAGAGGGGGGGAAAAAGAGAGAGAGAGAGAGAGAGAGAGAGAGAGAGCGAGAGAGAGCGAGAGAGAGAGGGGGGGAGAGAGGGGGGAGAGGGGGGGGGAGGGTGAGGAAGGGAGGAGGGGAAAAGAGGGAGAGAGAGGAGAGAGGGGGTGGAGTGAGAGGGGGGAGAGAGAGGGGGAGAGAGAGGGGAGAGAGAGAGGGAGAGGGGGAGAGGGAGGTGGTGACAGGGAGAGAGGGAAAGGGGGAGGGGGGAAGGCACAGTAGAGAAGACATGAGAAGGCGGGTAATGAAGGGAGAGAGAGAGGGGGAGAGAGAGGGGAGTGGGGTGAGGGGGAGGGGGAGGGGGAGAGGGAGGAAGGGAGAGAAGGGGAAAGAGGGAGAGGGGAGGTGAGAGGAGAGAGAGAGGATGGGAGAGATAGTGTGTGAGACAGGGTTATAGAGAGAGAGAGGACAAGGGGGGAGATAGAGAGAGGGAGTGGAAGAGAGGGAGAGAGGGGGGAGGGAGGGGTGGAGAGAGGAGGGGAGAGGGGGGGAAGGGGAAGGGGGGGGGGGGGGGAGAGATATCAGTACCAATATCGACACCTGTACCAATCAACACCAATATCAGTAGCTTAGTTGCCTCTGGCCACCAGCCCCTTGTCCGCTGTTCACTCAGTAGCCCCCCCCCCCCCTCCTCCCCCCCCCCCCCCCCCCCCCGCCCCGGTCAATACCTCGGTGCTGACGGTGGAGTCCCGGTGCATCATGCGCTGGACCTGGGCGTCCAGGCTGACGGCTGAAGAGCACTTGGCCAGGGCGGCAGCGTGAGACTCCCGCTCCCTCTGCCGCACCACCGCCTCGCACGCCATCCACTCCCCCAGCGTCTGCTCGTAGCCGCTCCGCACACCCTGGTCCACCTGCGGGCGGCAGAGAGCGGCAGGCCCCCGTTAGACAACATGTACGTCCGACACCATCCGCAGGTAGGCAAAAGCGCTGGAGAAACTCAGCGGGTGCAGCAGCATCGACGGAGCGAAGGAAATAGGCGACGTTTCGGGACGAAACCCTTCCGGGTTTCGGCCCGAAACGTCGCCTATTTCCTTCCCGAAACGTCGCCTATTTCCTTCCCGAAACGTCGCCTATTTCCTTCCCGAAACGTCGCCTATTTCCTTCCCGAAACGTTGCCCATTTCCTTCGCTCCATCGATGCTGCTGCACCCGCTGAGTTTCTCCAGCACTTTTGTCTACCTTCGATTTTCCAGCATCTGCAGTTCCTTCTTAAACACTATGTCTGACACCCGTTCCCAAAGAGACCCACCCTTACACACCGCCACGAGGGTTGAAACACAGGCAATAGGCCATTCGGCCCTTCCAGCCAGCACCGCCATTCAATACGATCATGGCTGATCATCCACAATCAGTACCCCGTACCTGCTTTCTCCCCATATCCGATTCAGATTCAATTTTAATTGTCATTGTCAGTGTACAGTACAGAGACAACGGAATGCATTAGAGACAACGAAATCCCCTGATTCCGTTATCCCCAAGAGCTAAATCTCTCTCCCTCTATAAAACATCCAGTGAATTAGCCTCCACTGCCTTCTGTGGCAGAAAATCCCACAGATACACAACTCTGGGTGAAAAGGGTTTTTCCTCATCTCAGTGCTAAATGGCCGACCCCTTATTCTTAAACTGTGTGACCCCTGGTTCTGGACTCCCCCAAAATCGGGAACATTTTTCCTGCATCCAGCTTGTCCAATCCCTTAAGAATTTTATACATTTCCATAAGATCCACTCTTATCCTAAATTCCAGTGAGTATACAATAGGTGCACGAGTAGGCCATTCGGCCCGTCGATCTAGCACAGCCACTCAATGTGAACATGGCTGATCATCCACAATCAGTACCCCGTTCCTGCCTTCTCCCCATATCCCCTGACTCCACTATCTTTAAGAGCCCTATCTAGCTCTCTCTTGAAAGCATCCAGAGAACCTGCCTCCACCGCCCTCTGAGGCAGACAATTCCACAGACTCACCATTCTCTGTGAGAATTCCACAGACTCACCACTCTCTGTGAGAATTCCACAGACTCACCACTCTCTGTGAGAATTCCCCATATCCCGACTCCGCTACATTTACAAGCCGAGTCGATCCATTTTTTCATCGTACGCTAGTCCCGCCATCCCGGGAATCAACCTGGTGAACCTACGCTGCACTCCCTCAACAGCAAGAATGTCCTTCCTCAAATTAGGAGACCAAAATTCCTTCAGGATGTTCCCACAAGATCCCTTCTCATCCTTCCAAATTCCAGTGGATCCGAGCCCAGTCGGTGCGGTGAAGGCCAACGCACCTCCTCCCTCTCCGCCTCGCTCATGCCGAACTGGTAGTGTCCCAGCAGGAAGGGCCACACTTCCCGCCGGATCTCCGGATCGATCCCTCCGTAGTAAATCAGTCGGAGCAGCTCCACTTCCTCGTAGCCCTGAGACCGGAACACAAAACACGGCCGGTTAATTAGAGTCACGGAGTGATACAGCGTGGAAACAGGCCCTTCGGCCCAACTCGCCCACGCCGGCCGACTATGTCCCAGTCCCACCTGCCAACGTCCCGTTTGGCCCATGGCTCTCCAAACCCGGCCTATCCATCTTAGCCAATAGACAATAGGTGCAGGAGTAGGCCATTCGGCCCTTCGAGCCAGCACCGCCATTCAATGTGATCATGGCTGATCATCCCCAATCAGTACCCCGTTCCTGCCGTCTCCCCATATCCCCTGACTCCGCTATTTTTAAGAGTTCTTTTCTAGCTCTCCCTTGAAAGTATCCAGAGAACCTGCCTCCAGCGTCCTCTGAGGCAGAGAATTCCATGGACTCACAACTCTCTGTGTGGAAAAAGTGCTTCCTCATCTCTGTTCTAAATGGCTTACCCCTTATTCATCCTGTCTAACTGCATCTTAAACGTTGGGATAGTCCCAGCCTCAACTACCTCCTCTGGCAGCTCGTTCCTTAAGGATAAGGGGGAAATCCTTTAAAACCGAGATGAGGAGAACTTTTTTCACACAGAGAGTGGTGAATCTCTGGAACACTCTGCCACAGAGGGTAGTTGAGGCCAGTTCATTGGCTATATTTAAGAGGGAGTTAGATGTGGCCCTTGTGGCTAAGGGGATCAGGGGGTATGGAGAGAAGGCAGGTACGGGATACTGAGTTGGATGATCAGCCATGATCATATTGAATGGCGGTGCAGGCTCGAAGGGCCGAATGGCCTACTCCTGCACCTAATTTCTATGTTTCCGTACACCCACCACCCTTTGTGTGAAAACGTTACCCCTCAGATTCCTCTACCGCTGCGCCCCCCCCCCCCCTTAAGTGAAGGGTATTTCAGGGACGGTCTGATCTCACTCACCAGTCGGTCGTGGAGGAAGCGGCGCCAGATGTCGCGGGTGAGACCAGAGGCGGCGGTGGACGGCGCAGCCGGGCTGACGATGGTGTGGTTGACCAGCGCCGACAGGTGCTTCCTGACCGTCGACAGGTGCCTGCAGTACGCCAGCCCTGGAAACAGACCGAGGAACAGCGGCTGACGCAAGGGTCTCGACTCGAAACGCCACACAATCCTTCTCCCCAGAGGGAGAGATAGATCAGCCACGATTGAATGGTGACGCAAAACGCCGGAGTAACTCAGCGGGACAGGCAGCATCTCAGGAGAGAAGGAATGGCCGATGTTTCGGGTCGAGTTTGAACAAGGGTCTCCACCCGAAACGTCACCCATTCCTTCTCTCCAGAGATGCTGCCTGTCCCGCCTGCCCACATTTGGTTCACATCCCTCCAAACCTGTCCTATCCATGTACCTGTCTTAACTGTTTCTTAAACGTTGGGATAGTCCTCCCAGTCTCAACTACCTCCTCTGGCAGCTCGTTCCATACACCCACCGCCCTCTGTGTGGAAAAGTTACCCCTAAGATTCCTATTAAATCTTTTCCCCTTCACCTTGAACCTATGTCCTCTGGTCCTCGATTCCCCTACTCTGGGCAAAAGACTCTGTGCATCCACCTCTCTATTTCCTCTCATGATTCCATGTCATGTTTTTCTGTCCCCATTTTGGTCTATTCCTCTCGTGGTTTTATACGCCTCTACAAGATCGCCCCTCATCCTCCTGCGCTCCAGGGAATAGAGACCCAGCCTGCTCAACCTCTCCCTGTAGCTCACACCCCTCGAGTCCTGGCAACATCCTCGTAAATCTTCTCTGCTCCCTTTCCGGCTTGACAACATCTATCCTATAACACGGTGCACGATACTCTGAAGGGTCAGTCCCACTTGGCGATTCTTTTCGTCGACTGCCAGCATCATATCAAGGTCGCCAAAAGGTTTAGAACATTTTGAAAATCCAGAGGCGACAAAAATAATGTCGCGACACTTGAAAAAACACCGCGGGCCTGCACGTCGTCACGCCTAGAGAATTTTTCAGTGACCTGATACAGTCGGCGAAAAAAAAAAAAATCGGCAAATGGGACAGGCCCTTCAATGTCTTGTAGAACTGCAACATGGCCGCTCAACGTCCCGACTCAATACGTTTAAGAAGGAACTGCAGATGCTGGAAAATCGAAGGTAATAATATAATAATAATAATCTTATTTATATAGCACATTTTTAGTCAACTTGCATTGACCCCAAAGTGCTTCACATAATTACATTACATTTACACACAGGCAAAGGTGGGTGAAGTGTCTTGCCCCAAGGACACAACGACAGTATGCACTCCAAGCGGGATTCGAACCGGCTACCTTCCGGTCGCCAGCCGAACACTTAGCCCATTGCGCCATCTGTCGTCCCTGAAGGTACACAAAAAAGCTTTTTGTGTACATCTGAAGGTACACAAAAAAGCTGGAGAAACTCAGCGGGTGCAGCAGCATCTATGGAGCGAAGGAAATAGGCAACGTTTCGGGACGAAACCCAAAGGAAATAGGCAACGTTTCGGGTCGAAACCCGAAGGGTTTCGGGACGAAACGTTGCCTATTTCCTTCGCTCCATAGATGCTGCTGCACCCGCTGAGTTTCTCCAGCTTTTTTGTGTCCCTACTCAATACTCTGGCTGATGAGGGCCAACGTGCCAAATGGTGGCGGCAGCAAACGCAGGCTCCCCGTCTCACGGAGGTGGAAGGATACGGTACTTACATCCGTAGAAGGCCCTGGACAGGATCTGATACTTCATGTTGTCACAAAGCATCTTCAGAGGTGCCCTGGTCAGGGGAGAAATGGAGAAAGGTCAGATCAACGTCACATCAAAGAGGCATTCCGCATCGGGGCTTTGTCAGTGTAAGCCAGGGGTGGGCAACCTCGTTCTGCATCGGGGGGGCGGGACGCACGCCTGTGAGCGGATGGCGGGCACACATCCATCACGTGTACGCGTGGATCCCGCCCCGGTTGGCAGGCAGGCGTCAAATCACGCGTTCACAGAAGGTGGACAAAAACGCTGGAGAAACTCAGCGGGTGAGGCAGCCTTGTGCAACCCTCGCATGTCTCACCCGCTGAGTTTCTCCAGCATTTTTGTCTACCTTCGATGTTTCAGGTCACCGAAAATGTCGCGGCTTGATGATGTATGTAGCAATGTTACAAAATTTTGAGATTTAAAAAATTAAGTCTGCAATTTATCCCATCAGATAAAGCATAACAATAAGTTTAATTTGACACCTAATTCACTTTCATATCTCAAGTAATAAAAAAAGTTATGGCCATTTTCATACCCGGAAATTAGCATCCATTAGTTCCCTATTGATTTTCTATGGACATAACAAAAAAGCTGTGATCGAGGACAGTCAAAAGCCCATAACCTTCTTAAAAATTAAGAGAACTGAATGAAATTTTCAGTTATCATAGATTGAAGCATTCTGAAACAAATATAAAATAATCTTACTTGGAGGACCTGAAATTAAAGCATATAATTAGTTAGTTACCCAATTGTAGCTAATTTCAAACTTCAATTACTAGATCTAAACATCTATCCATTTCTTAATAAATGATTAACATTTTTAAATAGCCTAAGTGTCCAAATAATATTCACAAATAATTCACAATAAAACATGATTTTTAAACCTCATTTACATCAATTTATAGGCCAAATGGAAGGAATTTAGTGTTCAATTGCTGTAAATTAAAGTCAATTTAAATTGGCTTTCTAGTGGGTTCCTGTGAACGCGCTGGTTTAGAACGTTCACATTGCGCTGGATTTGTGCCCTCAAATGCCCAGAAAAATACTGCGGGATATAAAGAGCCCAAAATGAACTATTTGCTATAGAAAACTTTATATACAGGGTTCTTAAGAAGCCCCTTTTAATGTAAAAATAAGGTACATACCTTTAATTGTTTGCTTTATAAAACCCTGGGGCTGCGAGAGGTCGTGGGTTGAGAGAGTGGTTTTTAAACTACTATAACTATTATACAAGGCCATAAAAACTAATAATACCTTTTGCGACGGGGTCTTTCAGCGATTTTCCGTTAATGATTTACTAGGCTGAACATTTTCGATTGCAACAGCCTAGTAAAAATCGCATTTTAAACCCGCCCCCTCTAAACAGCGCCAAAATCACGCACACGGGGTGGGGGCAGATTCTCATCGACGATTCGGGTAGGTTTTGTAACATACCTAATGTACGGCGCCGCGTGACGAGGTATTGGCGCGCGGCATTTCCTCACGTGTCGCAACTTTTTTTTTGTCGCCGCTGGAGTTTGAAACGTTCAAAATCTTTCGCCGACCCTGATACGTCGGTTAACGACGTCGGCAGTCGCCGAAAAACATCTCCAAGTGGGACAGGCCCTTAACTCTCTCTTGAATACACACTGAACCTCGGTATAAGATCGCCCCTCATCCTCCTGCAATCTGCTATTCTCGCGCTCTTGGTACTGAGTGATGCATGATGTGTGAAGCGATGGTACTTCACTGTGCCAGGGTTGGGGTGAGGGTGGAGGGGGTGAGTGAGGACCCTACCTCTCGTGATTGCACCCGTTGGAGGCCCCTCCGTCCGACGAGCCGCCCTGCGAGCAGGAGGAGCACGACGACTTGCGTCCGCTGGGCTGCCACATGAGGGGGATCCCTCCTCCCGGAATGTCCATCAGGTCCTGGGGGGCTGCAGGCAGAGGGGGGGAACCAAAGCACACACCATCAGTCTCCGGGGGGGGGGGGGGGAGCAAGGCACGGGGGCGCAGCGGTAGAGTCGCTGCCTCACAGCGCCGGAGACCCGGGTTCGATCCCGACCACGGGCGCTGTCTGTACGGAGTTTGCACGTTCTCCCCGTGGGTTTTCTCCGAGATCTTCGGATTCCTCCCGCACTCCAAAGACACGCAGGTTTGTCGCTAAATTAGCTTGGTGTACATGCAAAACAATTGTCCCCAGTGTGTGTGTGTGTTAGGGTGCGGGGATCGCTGGTCGGCACGGACTCCGTGGGCCGAAGGGCCTGTTTCCTTGCTGTATCTCTAAACTAAACTAAATTAAACTAAACTAAACTAGGAAGAGGGTGCAGGTGACAAGGTGAAAGGTCATAGTTTATTCTAATTTAGTTCAGAGATACAGCGCGGAAATAGGCCATTCGGCCCACCGAGTCCGCACCGACCAGCGATCCCCGCACATTAACACTATCCTACACACACTAGGGGCAATATTACACTGGCACCAAGCCCGTTAACCTACAAACCCGCACGTGTCACGGGGAGAACATGCAAACTCCGTACAGACCCGGGTCTCTGGCGCTGTGAGGCAGTGATTCTACCGCTGCGCCGCTGTTTACCAGCCTCCAAGTCCCACTCACACACATCACCCAGACTCTGTATTGGCAAACTGAAGAAGGGTCTCGACCGGAAACGTCACCCGTTCCTCCTCTCCAGAGATGCCCCCGTCCCGTCGAGCTAGGCCAGCATTGCGCGCCTATCCTCTGCACTGGTGAACGGCGGTGGGTTTTTGAGGGACACTCACCGATGTCGGGGTTGGTGCCGGGGAAGATGATCCGGAAGACATAGTCCGTAGCCTCCTCCTCCTCCTTGTCCGAGCTCGACTCTGCCGATCCCGGGGGACTCCGTTTCCGCAGCTTCGGGAAGACCTTGCCCTGGAATCGAACCAACAGGGAGGTGAACCGGGACCAACCAGGGGCGGCACGGTGGCGCAGCGGGTAGAGCTGCTGCCTCACAGCGCCGGAGACCCGGGTTCAATCCCGACCACGGGTGCTGTCTGTACGGAGTTTGCACGTTCTCCCCGTGACCTGTGTGGGTTTTCTCCGGATGCTCCGGTTCCCCCCACACTCCAAAGGCGTGCGGGTTTGTAGGTGTAAATGTAAATTGTCCCCAGTGTGTGTAGGAAAGTGTTAGTGTGCAGGGATCGCTGGTCGGCATGGACTCGGTGGGCCGAAGGGCCTGTTTCCACGCTGTTTCTCTAAACTAAACTAAATAACTCAACCAGGTTTTTAAAAAATTTGTAGGAGGAACTGCAGAGATGGACACAAAATGCTGGAGTAACTCAGCGGGTCAGGCAGCATCTCTGGAGAACATGGATGGGTGACGTTTTGAGTCAGAAGAAAGGGTCCTGACCATAAAAGTCATCGATCGGTGTTCTCATAGAAACATAGACAATAGGTGCAGGAGTAGAGGCCATTCAGCCCTTCGAGCCTGCACCGCCATTCAATATGATCATGGCTGATCATCCAACTCAGTATCCTGTACCTGCCTTCTCTCCATACCCCCTGATCCCTTTAGCCACAAGGGCCACATCTAACTCCCTCTTAAATATAGCCAATGAACTGTGACCTCAACTACCTTCTGTGGCAGAGAGTTCCACAGATTTACCACTCACTGTGTGAAAAATGTTTTCCTCATCTCGGTCCTAAAAGATTTCCCCCTTATCCTTAAACTGTGTGAGTCCTTGTTCTGGACTTCCCCAACAGCGGGAACAATCTTCCTGCATCTAGCCTGTCCAACCCCTTAAGAATTTTGTAAGTTTCTACAAGATCCCCCCCCTCAATCTTCTACATTCTAGTGACGCTGCTCGAGTTAGCCAGCATTTTGTAAAAAGGCATCTGCAGTTCTTTGCTTTCCACCTATCACTCATCGGGCACTGCCTGCCAACCAGTCAGTGGGAAGACAAGACATGATTACAATTGAGCCGCCCACAGTGAAGAGATCCACTTTATTGGGAAAAACATGAATAAATGTCTCGTGCAAGACAAAGTCCGATCAAAGATAGTCCGCGGGTCTCCAATGAGGTAGATAGTAGTTCAGGACTGACCGCCTGCAATATCTTTGATTGGACTTTATCCTTGCACTAAACGTTACTCATGTTACTCCCTGTATCATGTCTTAAAGAAACGTGTAGAATTATAAAAGGACTGGACAAGCTGGATCAGGAAAGAAAAGTTCCCAATGTTGGGGGTGGAGTCCAGAACCGGGGGCCACGGTCTAAGAATAAAGGGGAGGCCATTTAAAACTGAGATGATAAGAAATCTTTTCACCCAGAGAGTTGTGAATTTGTGGAATTCTCCGCCACGGAAGGCAGTAGAGGCTAATACACTGGATGAATTTAAGAGAGAGTTAGATAGAGCACCAGGGGCTAGTGGAGTCAATGGATATGGGGAGAAGGCAGGCACGGGTTATTGATAGGGGACGATCAGCCATGATCACAATGAATGGCAGTGCTGGCTCGAAGGGCAGAATGGCCTCCTCCTGCACCTATTGTCTATGTTTCTATGTTTCTGTACACTGTTAATGGACACGATTGTAATCATGTATTGTCTTTCTGCTGACTGGTCAGCACGCAACAAAAGCTTTTCACTGTACCTCGCTACACGTGACAACAAACCCAACATCAAGCTCAGTGTCTCCTTCCGCAGATGCTGCCTGACCTGCTGAGTGTTTCCTGCATTTGTTCTGGTGAGGGTGATCGGGCGGGGAGAGGAAGGGTGCCTTACCTTTCCTCGCTGGGACCAGAGCGGGGGGTCGAGCTGCCCTCGCGGCAAGAGGCCATTCTCCAGGCAGGAGAGGAAGGCCAGCAGGTGCCCGCCCTTCGGGAAGCGCAGCGGTGGCCGCTGGATGCCATCTTGACTCACCAGGACCACGGTCCCGCCACTGTCGACTGTGGGGCAACAACAGGCGTCAACTCACTTACAGCCGCCGGACGGCCACAACTTTCACGGGGAGAAGGCAGGAGAATGGGGTTGAGACGGGAAGATACATCAGCCATGATCGAGGGGCGGGGAAGACTCGATGGGCTGAATGGCCTGATTCTGTTTCTTTGTCTCTTACGAGTAATGTGGTGTCTTCCCACTACTTGTGTTGCAGTGGTTCAAGACAGAGGCTCATTACAGCCTTGTGAAGTGGGGAAGGGGCAGGAAATGGTGCCAATGCCAGTGTGCTCATGTCCCGGGGACACTAATATGGTGGTCTCTCAATGGTCCATGTCCTCGTCTCTGACTAGTGCTCTATATGGCCCAAGGTCTCAATGGCCCGTGTTCTCAATGGCCCATGTTCTCATCACTGACTAGTGCTCTAAATGGCCCAAGGTCACAATGGCCCATGTTCTCAATGGCCCATGTTCTCAATAGTCAATGGTCTCAATGGTCAATGGTCCATGTTCTCAATGGTCCATGGTCTCAATGGTCCATGGTCTCAATGGTCTCAATGGTCCATGGTCTCAATGGCCCATGTTTTCAATGGTCAATGGTCCATGTTCTCAATGGTCCATGTTCTCAATGGTCCATGGTCTCAATGGTCCATGGTCTCAATGGTCAATGGTCCATGGTCTCAATGGTCAATGGTCCATGTTCTCATGGCCCATGGTCTCAATGGCCCATGGTCTCATTGGCCCATGGTCTCAATGGTCAATGGTCCATGGTCTCAATGGTGGCCCATGGTCTCAATGGTCAATGTTCCTTGTTCTCAATGGTCAATGTTCTCAACAATGGCCCCTTCACGTTGGTCCACAAACAATCCAGAGGTCCATGGCGCAATGGTCAATGATCAATTTGAGAGGTCAATGTTCTCAAAAACAATGCACCAGGTCTCAATGGCCCATGGTTTCCTGGCCCATGGTTTCAATGGTCAGGGTCTCCATGGTCTCAATGGCCCATGGTCTCATTGGCCCATGTTCTCAATGGTCAATGGTCTCAATGGTCTCAATGGCCCATGGTCTCATTGGCCCATGGTCTGGTCTCAATGGTCAATGGCCCATGGTCTCAATGGCCCATGGTCTCATGGGCCCATGGTCTCAATGCAATGGTCTCAGAGTTGCAATGCCCATGGTACAGCACCAGAGACAATGGCCCAGGTCTCGATCCTCACCACGGGTGCTCTCTGTGCGGAGTTTGCACGTTCTCCCCATGCCCTGCCTGGGTTTAATTGCCCCTCTCGTGTGTAGGGAGTGGATGCCAATGGTCAATGATCTCAATAGTGCATGGTCTCAATGGCCCATGGTCACAATGGCCCAAATCTGCATCTCGAAATGGTGCTCTAAATGGTCCATGGCCTCAATGGTCCATGTCCCAATGGTCCATGTCCTTGTCTCTCAATGGGAGCTCTGTATCTCTTAAACTAGTTCCACAATCCTTTGGTTCGTGGCAAGCCCTCACGTTTCACAAACAAGAGGAGTGTAGACAAGCCATCAGGTCACCAAAATTATTGATCCATTTGAACGACTTACAAACAGCACCAGATTCAAAGAAGGAATACTTTAACGGTTTCTTGACTCTGCTGGTGACAGTGAAGGTAACTCAGCGGGTCTCGGCGGCATCTCTGGAGAACATGGTGGGTCGCAGTGGAGCAGTGGTAGAGTAAATGCTGCCTTACAAAGTCAGATCACTCAGGTTCGATCAACCACGGGTGCTCAAGTGCGGAGTTTGCACGTTCTCCCCCAGGCCTGCCTGGTTTAATGCCCCTCAGACTAAACAAAGGATGCAAAAGTGGGTTAACATGGAACTAGTGTAAAGAGGGGTGATCGATGGTCGGCATGGACACGGTGGGCCGAAGGGCCTGTTTCCATGCTGTATCTCTAAACTAGACCACAATACGTTTGGTTCGTGGCTCAGTGGAACTCGTAGATCAGATCAGAAGAGTCGTCTAACGGTACAAAATTCAAAGAAGGAATTGTTGGTTCCTTACTCTGCTGGTGACAGTGAAGGTAAACGATCTCGGCCAGGAGAATGGTCATCGCGTAGTCCCAGTAAATGCTGCAAAACAAAGTCACATCACATGTAGGCAACCACTTCCAAGGTGGCACAACCCAGGCAACTAGTTGCTGCAGTCAGACTAAACAAAGTGCAAAATGTGTGTGTGTGTGTGTGACTAAATGTGTGTGTGTGTGTGTGTCCGTGTGTGTGTCCGTGTGTGTGTGTGTGTGTGTGTGTGTGTGTGTGTGTGTCCGTGTGTGTGTGTGTGTGTGTGTGTGTGTGTGTGTGTGTCTGTGTGTGTGTGTGTGTGTGTGTGTGTGTGTGTGTGTGTGTGTGTGTGTGTGTGTGTGTGTGTGTCCATGTGTGTGTGTGTGTATGTGTGTGTGTGTGTGTGTGTCTCTTGAATACATCTTGCAGACTGTCTGCCATATGCTGAGAGAATGGAGCAGCTGGGCTTGTACACTCTGGAGTTTAGAAGGATGACAGGGCATCTTATAGCACACTAGAGGCAGGAAACATGTTCCCGATGTTGGGGGAGTCCAGAACCAGGGGCCACAGTTTAAGAATAAGGAATAAGCCATTTAGAACGGAGACGAGGAAACACTTTTTCTCACAGAGAGTGGTGAGTCTGTGGAATTCTCTGCTTCAGAGGGCGGTGGAGGCCGGTTCTCTGGATGCTTTCAAGAGAGAGATAGATAGGGCTCTTAAAAATATAGCGGAGTCAGGGGATATGGGGAGAAGGCAGGAACGGGGTGCTGATTGGGGATGATCAGCCATGATCACATTGAATGGCGGTGCTAGCTCGAAGGGCCGAATGGCCTACTCCTACACCTAGTGTGTGTGTGTGTGTGTGTGTGTGTGTGTGTGTGTGTGTGTGTGTGTGTGTGTGTGTGTGTGCGCGTTTGTCTCTCTGTTTGTTGTCTCTCTGTTGTGTATGTGTGTGTGTGTGTGTGTGTGTGTGTGTGTGTGTGTGTGTGTGTGTGTGTGTGTGTGTGTGTGTGTGTGTGTGTGTGTGTGTGTGTGTGTGTGTGTATCTCTGTGTCCGTGTGTCGAGGGCATGTGTTTGTAGTAGGTGTGTGTGATGTAGGTGCAGGCCCCAGGTGCGCTGCTCGGGGCAGGTACAGGGCAGTTACCTCTTCTCATAGTCCAGGTCTCCCACGGAGCCGTTCATCAGCTGGTTGGGCGTCCACTTCAGTGTCATGGTGTCGGCTGTCTGGTGGAGCGAGAGGTAACCTGGGATAGGCTCCATGTCATCCTTCTGAGGAAGATGTATTCAAGAGAGATTTAATTCTTAAAGCCCTGTCCCACGGGACGAGTTCATTCCAAGAGCTCTCCCGAGTTTAAAAAAAATCAAACTCGTGGTAAGCACGGAGAATGAACGTAGCGGGTACGTCGGAGCTCGGGGACGTCTCTTAGCGGCACGTAACGCTAACGGCAGGTACTCGGGAAGACTCGCTAACGGCAGGTAAGCACGGGAAGACTCGTGAAGATTTTTCAACATGATGGAAAATGTCCACGAGAGCTCCGAGTACCGACGAGCGGCCATTACCGTAAATCTCCGCGTTCAAATCAGGGCAAACTCGGGAGAACTCTTGGAATGAACTCGTACCGTGGGACAGGGGTATTGGGGCTAACACAATTAAGGGATATGGGGAGCAAGCAGGAACGGGGTATTGATTTTGAATGATCAGCCATGATCAGCTCAAAGGGCCGAATGGCCTGGTCGTGCACCTATTTTCTAAAAGCAAGGCAAAGTGGGGTTACGGAAGGTTCTAGAATTTTGGGTGCCAGGTTGCTGAAGGAATGGCCACACAACCACGATGGGCCTGGTTCTGTTTAGTTTATTGTCACGTGTACCGAGGTACAGTGAAAAGCTTTTTTTGTACAGTCAGCGGAAAGACAACACATGATTACAATCGGGCCGTCCACAGTGTACAGATACATGATAAAGGGCAATAATTTTCAGTGCAAAGTAAAGTCCAATCGAGGATAGTCCGAGGGTTTCCAATGAGGTAGATAGTAGTTCAGGACTGCTCTCTGGTTTGTGGTAGGATGGTTCAGTTGCCTGATAACAGCCGGGAAGAAACTGTCCCTGAATCTGGAGGTGTGCGTTTACACACTTTTGTCCCTTTTGCCTGATGGGAGAGGGCTGACCATGGCGGACTCGGTGGGCAGAAGGGCCTATTTCCGTGCTGTATCTCCAAACTAAACTAAACTAAACTCTAAAGTTGCACAGTTGTTTAAGAAAGAACTGCAGATGGTGGAAAAATCGAAGGTAGACAAAAATGCTGGAGAAACTCAGCGGGTGAGGCAACATCTATGGAGCGAAGGAAATAGGCAACGTTTCGGGACGAAACCCTTCCGGGTTTCGGCCTGAAACGTCGCCTATTTCCAGAAGGGTTCGCTCCATAGATGCTGCCTCACCCGCTGAGTTTCTCCAGCATTTTTGTCCACCTCCAAAGATGTACAGGTTTGTAGGCTAATTGGCTTGGTATACATGTAAATTGTCCCTAGTGTGTGTAGGATAGTGCTGATGTGCGGGGATCGCCGGTCGGCGCGGACACGGTGCGGGGATCGCCGATCGGCGCGGACACGGTGGGGCGCGAGGCCTGTTTCTGCGCTGTATTTCTAAAACTACGAGACTAGCTGCCCCTACTCTGGGTGAGAGACTGAGCGCGCGTGTCTGGCCGGTCCGGTCAGCGGTTGTGCCGGTGAAGATCGCCGGTGCGGCCGGGCGGTGACTCACCGGCTGAACCAGGACGTTGTTCTTGCCGTAGAGCAGGGTGGCTCGGGAGTTCTGGTGCAGGGACTCCACGTAGTCGCGCGCGGAGAGGGAGAGGCGATCGTCCATGCTGCCGCTCGAATGCCTCTTCTGAATCTGGAAAGTAACGCAGGCATCAGCTCATCGAACAAATGCAAGGAGAGGACGTCTCGCTTCGTTTACAGGTACGGCGCAGAAACAGGCCCTTCGGCCCACCGAGTCCGTGTCCACCAGCGATCCCCGCACACTGACACTATCCTGCACACACACACACACACGCACACACACACACACACACACACACACACACACACACACACACACACACACACACACACACACACACACACACACACACACACACACACACACACACACACACACACACACACACACACACACACACACACACACACACACACACACACACACACAAACAGTTTTTACATTTTACACCAGTCCCATTAACCTACAAACCTACACGTCTTTGGAGTGTGGGAGGAAACCGAAGTTCTCGGTGAAAACCCAGGCAGGTCACGGGGAGAACGCACAAACTCCGTACAGGCAGCACCCGTGGTCAGGATCGAACCCGGGTCTCTGGCGCTGTGAGGCAGCAACTCTACCGCTGCGCCACCGTGCCCGCACCCATTTTTTTACTAAAGGGATTTACACATCCAGCGCGGAAACAGGGCGCTCCGGTTTCTCCCACACGCCAACCACGTACACATTTGTCAGTTAATTGGCTTCGGTAAAATTGTAAATTGTCTCTAGTGTGTAGGATAGTGTTAGTGTACGGGGATCGCTGGTCGGCACGGACTAGGTGGGCCGAAGGGCCTGTTTCCCTGCTGTATCTCTGAAGACTAAAAGTCTGGGCTGTGTCCACAACTCTCTGCTCTATCTTGTGGTCTCAGATAGAGATGTTCCCACAACGGCCTGTGAAGTAGCATCTTCACCCTGGCTACACAGATCAGTGTACTCACTGCTGCTGCTGGTGGTGGCAAGGGGGATAGAGAGGGGGAGAGAGGGGGAGGGGGGGAGAGGGGAGAGAGGGGAGAGGGAGGAGGGGAGGGAGAGGGAGATGGGAGAGAGACAGAGGGGAGGGGGAGAGAGAGGAGAGGAGAGAGAGAGAGAGAGAGGAAGATAGGGAGAGAAATAGAGAGGTGGAGGAGAGAGAGGGGGGGAGGGAGAGAGGGAGAGGGGGAGGGAGAGAGAGAGGGGGAGGGAGAGAGAAGGGAGAGGGAGAGAGACAGGGAGAGAGAGGGGGGGGGAGAGAGAGGGGGGGAGAGAGGGAGAGGGGGGGGAGAAAGACAGGGAGGGGGAGAGAGGGAATGAGATAGAGGGGGAAAGAGAGAGGAGAGAGAGGGGGAAGAGGGAGAGAGGAGGGAGGGAGAAGGAGGGAGAGGGGGAGGGGGAGAGGGAGAGAGGGGGAGAGTGGACTCACACAGAGTGCGGGTCGCTTGGTGGGTGAGTCCTGTCGACAGTGGGCGCTGTGGATGCGATGTCGCTGCACCAGCTCGTCGGCTGACGGGTCGGTCCAGAAATGGTCGGCCGTCTTCATCTTGGTGTATTCGAGGGCGCAGGGCCCGACTGGAGGGGGGGTGGGGGAGAGAGAGAGAGAGAGGGGAGAGTCAGTGATCGAGAGAGGGGGGCCCGATGGAGAGAGAGAGGGGGGGGCCGTGGGAGTGCGGACTTTTGCAACTTTCTCGGCGCCAGAAACGCGGCGATTCTTGTGTGTCGCCTCGGTGAGGCCTTGCCGCGGGATTTTACCGGGTTGTGCGCAAAACAAAGCCTCGCCAGGCCGCTCCAGACATTTCCAAGCTGCTGAGGACTGTTCACCCGATGCCACCGTTCCATCTTCATAGAAACATAGACAATAGGAGGAGGAGTAAGCCATTCGGCCCGTCGAGCCTGCACCGCCATTCAATATGATCATGGCTGATCATCCAACTCAGTATCCTGCACCTGCCTTCTCTCCATACACCCTGATCCCTTTAGCCACAAGGGCCACATCTAACTCCCTCTTAAATATAGCCAATGAACTGTGGCCTCAACTACCTTCTGTGGCAGAGAGCTCCAGAGATTCACCACTCTCTGTGTGAAAAATGTTTTTCTCTGTGAAAAATCTTCCCGGCAGGAGGGCCTATATAACATCGGGCCGCTGTTGCGGCGACTGGCTGTGGAGGCCTCAAATAATAATAATAATAATAGTAATAAATTTTATTTATGGGCGCCTTTCAAGAGTCTCAAGGGCACCTTACAAAAATTTAGCAGATAGAGGAAAAACATGTAAGGGGAATGAAATAAATAGTAGAGACATGACTAGTACACAAAGTAAAGACAGAATTCAATACAAAACACAGTATGAGGCAATTAATGCACAGATGAAAAGGGAGGGGGACGTGGGGCTAAGGATAGGCAGAGGTGAAGAGATGGGTCTTGAGGCGGGACTGGAAGATGGTGAGGGACACGGAATCGCGGATCAGTTGGGGGAGGGAGTTCCAGAGCCTGGGAGCTGCCCTGGAGAAGGCTCTGTCCCCAAAACTGCGGAGGTTGCACTTGTGGATGGAGAGGAGACCGGCTGATGTGGATCTGAGGGACCGTGAGGGTTGGTAGGGGGAGAGGAGGTCAGTGAGATATGGGGGGGCCAGATGGTGGAGGGCTTTGTAGGTGAGGACCAGGATTTTGTAGGTGATCCGGTGGGAGATGGGAAGCCAGTGAAGTTGTTTGAGGACTGGAGTGATGTGATGCCAGGATTTGGTGTGGGTGATGAGTCGGGCGGCTGCGTTGTGGACCAGTTGGAGTCGGTTGATGTAGGTGGAGCTGATGCCAAGGAGAAGTGAGTTGCAATATTCCAGTCGGGAGGAGATGAAGGCATGGATGAGTCTTTCAGCAGCGGGCGGTGTGAGAGAGGGTCTCAGTTTGGCGATGTTGATTGTTGATTCTGTGTTGATTCTGTTGTTGGGGGGGGGGGGGGGGGGGGGACACATTCATGTTGAATCCTACAGAGTATTGTGTCTTTTTTTCATTTTTTTATTTTATAATGGATGTATGGAAATCTAATTTATTTTCTCTGTGAGAAGCACTTTGGCCTCGACATGATTTGATTTAAAAGTGCTATATAAAATAAAAATGACTTACTTACTTACTTTCACTGTATCTCGGCACCAGTGAATGTAAAGTATCACTCTGGCTTGGTTGGGTTGAGTTCACGACAGGACTTTATTGATCCCAGGAGGGAAGTTGATCTGCCAACAGTCGTAAATCACACAAGGTACATGAAACGTGAAATTAAAGTGTCGAGTGGAAAGGATTGGGGGGGGGGGGGGGGGGGGAGGGTGCAAAGATTAAGGAGGGTGGGGGGGAGGGGGAATCAGTCTTAGTCTATCTCAAAGATCCTATAGCTGCGTTACACAAAAATGCTGGAGAAACTCAGCGGGTGCAGCAGCATCTATGGAGCGAAGGAAATAGGCAACGTTTCGGGACGTGCAACGTGTGAAAACAGGGAAGGAATGGGTGACGTTTCAGGTCGAGACCCTGCTTCAGGCGGATGTCGGGGGAGAGGGAGGTACATAGATAAGGACGTGCAAGGTGTGAAAACAGGGCAAAGGGAATGGAGATCAAGGAACATGTAGAGTAGATTATTGTGAGCTGGGGAATTTGTTCTCCAGCATTTTTGTCTACCTTCGATTTTCCAGCATCTGCAGTTCCTTCTTAAACATCCTATAGCGGTGCAATGTCGTACGCAACGGAGCAGAACTTGAAGTTCTTATTTGGCCTTCCATCACAGTGGGGAATGTGGAGGAGTCACTGTGGTGGATGTTCATGTTAAAATGTGTTTTTGAGTGATCTGTTGCTTTTAAATCTGTAGCCTCCTTTTGATCTGGTATTTTATTGGTTCACATGCTTGATCAATGGTGTTTTATCATTAACGTTTTATTATTATTAATGTTTAGTGTTTTCCGAGTCATTCGTAACTGTCGCTGTGTGTCATGTTGTCACTTGCGGACGGAGCACCAAGGCAAATTCCTTGTATGTGAATACTTGGCCAATAAACTTACTTACTTACTTAACCGTATGACTGACCTGGCCAGTGAAATTCCTCGTATATGTTGCAAAACATACTAGGCGAATAAAGTGTGATTCTGATTCTGATGTTTCATGGATTTTGTGTTTTTTTTATGACTGCTGGCAGATTCATTTCCCTCCTGGGATTAATAAAGTTGTATCGTACCGTATGGCAGGAGTACAATGAAAGAGAGCTCACCCAACAGGGAGCCCAGGATCGGCCCGTCGACAGGATCCATTAGCAGAGCCTCCTTCTCGTAATATTTACTGAGGAGAGGAAGAAAAAGGCATTGACGAAAATTAGCGGAAGATCGACGCGTAACGTTGGCGTAACTCAGCGGGACAGGGAGCGTCTCCGGGGAATGCGGACTACGCACGTGGGTCGGAAGGAACTGCAGATGCTGGTTTAAATCGACGACAGACACAAAAGGCCGGAATAACTCAGCGGGTCAGGCAGCATCTCTGGGTGACGTTTCGGGTCAAGTCTGAAGAAGGGTCTCGACCCGAAACGTCACCCTTTTCTCCTTTTCTCCCGAGAATTTGCCAGACCCGCTGAGTTACTCCAGCTTTTTGTGTCTGTTTGTGGATAGCTGATGTTTATCGGGTTGGGACCCTTCTTCGGGCTGATTGTGGTGGGTGAGGGGGGGGGGGGGATAAGAGGCGGGGGCAGGGCCCAGCCTGGCAAACAATGCATGGTGCTGGGGTAACTCACCAGGACGGGAAGCATCTATGGAGGGAAGGGATGGGTGACGTTTCGGGTTGAGACCCTTCTTCAGACTGATGTCGGGGAGAGGGAGGTGCATAGATAAGGACGCGCAAGGTGTGAAAACAGGGCAAAGGGAATGGAGATCAAGGAACACGTAGAATAGATCATTGTTAGCTGGGAGAAGGGAACAACAAAGCAAACAGAGATAAAATGTAGTCGGAGACAGTCAGACTGGTCGGAGAACTGGGAAGGGGGTGGGATGGAGATCATTAACTTGGGAATAGTATTGGGAACATTAGTATTGGGAACACAGAGCATTAACAGGAGTAATATTGGGAACATTATTATTGGGAACGCAGGGAGCATTAAGTTGGGAGTAATGTTGGGAACATTAGTACTGGGAACACAGGGAGCATTAACTTGGGAGTAATATTGAGAACATTAGTATTGGGAACACAGGGAGCATTAACTTGGGAGTAATATTGGGAACATTAGTATTGGGAACACAGGGGGCATTAACTTGGGAGTAATATTGGGAATATTAGTATTGGGAACACAGGGAGCATTAACTTGGGAGTAAT
Source organism: Leucoraja erinaceus (assembly GCF_028641065.1). Taxonomy (NCBI): domain Eukaryota; kingdom Metazoa; phylum Chordata; class Chondrichthyes; order Rajiformes; family Rajidae; genus Leucoraja; species Leucoraja erinaceus. The sequence continues at coordinate 28,223,883 of NC_073401.1, forward strand.
ATTGAGAACATTAGTATTGGGAACACAGGGAGCATTAACTTGGGAGTAATATTGGGAACATTAGTATTGGGAACACAGGGGGCATTAACTTGGGAGTAATATTGGGAATATTAGTATTGGGAACACAGGGAGCATTAACTTGGGAGTAATATTGGGAACATTAGTATTGGGAACACAGGGAGCATTAACTTGGGAGTAATATTGGGAACATTAGTATTGGGAACACAGGGAGCATTAACTTGGGAGTAATATTGCACTGAAAGGGCTGGCATGGAGTAGAGGGGCCAAAATGGCTTCACTCTCAGTCACTGAGAGAGAAGCAAAACAAGGCATGGATCTGGGGGCGGGTGCAGCCCTCCCTCACCTGCAGTTCTCGGCCAGGTGTTGCACGATCTTGTCCAGAACCTTCTCGAAGAGGGCGGTGCGGATCCACAGGTGCTTGAGGGCCTGAGCCGGCAGGTTGGGCATCTTCTGGGGTCTCCGCACACTCTCCTGCGGGATTGACCCTTGGGCCTTCCTGTGGGGGGGGGGAGAGCCAAGCCCGTGGTTTCAACGGAGCCGTTGTGGTCACGTGTGCAACACACGCTGAGAGATTCACTCCCTTACACAAGGTCCAGTGAAGAGGCCAAGTCAATGGACATGCTTCAGACAGAGATAGATAGATTCTTGATTAGTACGGGTGTCAGGGGCTATGGGGAGAAGGCAGGAGAATGGGGTTAGGTAGTGGATAGATTGAATGGCAGAGTAGACTTGATGGGCCGAATGGCTCCTATCACTTGGGTTTAGTCTACTCCACCATTCAATCATGGCTGATCTATCTCTCCCTCCTAACCCCATTCTCCTGCCTTCTCCCCATAACCCCTGACACCCGTACTGATCAAGAATCTATCTATCACTGCTGTAAAAATATCCACTGTCTTGGCCTCCATCGCCGTCTGTGGCGAAGAATTCCACAGATTCACCACCCTGTCCAAATGTGTTTTAAACTTTGTTATAGTCCCCGCGTCGACTACCTCCTCTGGCAGCTCGTTCCATACACCCACTGCCCTATGTGTGAAGAAGTGGCCCTTCAGGTTCTTGTTAAATCTATCCCCTCTCAATAAACAATAGACAATAGGTGTAGGAGTAGGCCATTCGGCCCTTCGAGCCTGCACCACCATTCAATGTGATCATGGCTGATCATCCACAATCAGTACCCCGTTTCTGCCTTCTCCCCATATCCCCTGACTCCGCTATCTTTAAGAGCCCTATCTAGCTCTCTCTTGAAAGTATCCAGAATACCGGCCTCCACCGCCCTCTGAGGCAGAGAATTCCACAGATTCACAATCATCTGTGTGAAAAAGTGTTTCCTCGTCTCCGTTCTAAATGGCTTACCCCTTATTCTTAAACTGTGGCCCCTGGTTCTGGACTCGCCCAACATCAGGAACATGTTTCCAGCCTCTAACGTGTCCAAACCCTTAACAATCTTATATGTTTCAATGAGATCCCCTCTCATCCCCTCTAGTCTTAGACTTGTGTTCCCTGGCTCCCACCAAGGCAGCAATGGAATCTCTACTGGAAATTTGGGAATTTGAGGAATAACACCGGTTCCATGTGATCCCATTTCTCACCGTACACACCAGGGACTATTCACCAACAAACCCGCACGTCTTTGGGATGTAAGGGGAAACCGGAGCAGCCGGAGAAAACCCACGCGGTCGCGGGGAGAACGTGCGAACTCCGCCCGCAGACGTGCGCAGTGGCCCGTGTTTGGGATTGAACCGGCTGGCCGCCGCCGCCGCTATGCCGACCGCTCACCGTACCTGCTCTCGATGACCTGCTCCAGCTCCTGCACCTTGCGGCACAGCCTCTCGGCCAACGGGAAACTCTTCGCCACCTTCATGAAGAGCGCGGCGATCTTGTTGCTGCGGAGAAAGCCCGCTGCTCTTCGCCGCAGTCCGTGCAGCACGCACGCTTCCACCGCCGCTGGGGGAGAGTGGGGGGGGGGGGGAGGGTGGAGGGAGAGAGAGGGGGGGAGGGGTAGAGAGGGGGAAGAGAGAGAGGGGGGAGGGGGGGGAGGGAGAGAGGAGGGGAGAGAGGGGGTGAGGGGGGAGGGGGGCGGGGAAAACGGGGGGAGAGAGTGGGGTTAGAGTGAGGAGAGAGGGGGAGGGGGAGGGAGAGGGAGGGGGAGAGGGGTAGAGAGGGGGGGTGAGATAGGGGGAGGAGAGGGAGGGAGAGAGGGGGGGGTAGGGAGTGGGGTTTAGAGTTTTTTTTTTTTTTTTTTTAGTGAGGAGAGGGAGGAGAAAGAGGGGGAGAGGGAGGGGGGGGGGGGAGCGAGGGGGGGAGAGAGAGGGGCAGAAAGAAGGGGTGTGGGAAGGGGTGTGAGGGGAGGGGGCGGGAGAGAGAGTATTTCTTTACGCAGAGGGTGGTGAGTGCCTGGAATGCGCTGGTGGTGGTGGAGGAAGATACGATGGCGGCGTGTGGATTGAGCCCGTGTCTCTGGCGCCGTGGGGCGCCACCGTGCCGCTCGGAGATGATTATCTAAGATGTATCTCAGTGCTTGTGTTGTAGCGATGCTTGTACTGAACTGTGTACAACAATTCACTTCACTGTACCTTGGTACATGTGACAAGGCACCGTACCAGTTTGGATCAGTTCAGTTTACAGTCACGTGTACCGAGGTACAGTGAAAAGCTTCTGTTGCGTGCCATCCAGTCAGTGGAAAGACAATACGTGATTACAATCGAGCCGTCCACAGTGTACAGATACAGGATAAGGGAATAAGGTTTAGTGCAAGGTAAAGCCAGCAAAGTCCAATCAAGAATAGTCCGAGGGTCACCAATGAGGTAGATAGTAGTTCAGGACCGCTCTCTAGTTGGTGGTGGGATGGTTCAGTTGCCTGATAACAGCTGGGAAGAAACTGTCCCTGAATCTGGAGGTGTGTGCGTTCGTTTTCACACTTCTGTACCTTTTGCCCGATGGGAGAGGGGAGAAGAGGGAGTGGCCGGGGGTGAGATTGGTCCTTGATGATGCTGCTGGTCTTGCCGAGGCAGCGTGAGGTGTAGCTGGAGTCAATGGAGTCAGTGGAAGGGAGGTTGGTTTGCGTGACGGTCTGGGCTGCGTCCACAATTGGCTGCGGTCGTGGGTGGAGCCGTGCGAGTGATCGTAAAAGCACCAGAGAACCATCGAGAGGGATGAGTAAGAAGTGGCGTTATGATTCCTGGGGGAACAATCTGATGAACAGGCCCGACAGGCAAAGGAGAATTTCCAAGTGAAATTAGATGAGCAATCTTCTTGGATTTATCTGAAGCTCTTTCCGCTCCGTTGCCGCGGCAACCGCCGGCTCCACAGCTCCGGATAAGCAGTTCACGCTGCCCTGAGCTGCCGCAGATAAAGAGACTCGGCTCCCAATATCCCTCTCGCCTCCGCCAACCTACCAGCGGCTGCCGACTGCCGTTCCCGGCCCAACCCCTTTAGTCCGGTTTAGTTTGGTGTAGAGACACAGCACGGAAACAGGCCCTTCGGCCCACCGGGTCCGCTCCGACCAGCGATCCCTGCACACACCGACACCCACTAGGGACAATTTTTACATTTATACCGAGCCAAATTAACCTACACACCCGCACGGGTCGCGGGGAGAACGTTCTGCCTGTGGGTTTTCTCCGGGAGCTCCGGTTTCTTCCCACACTCCAAAGACGTGCGGGTTTGTAGGTTAATTGGCTTCTGTAAAGTGCAAATTGCGTGTAGGGCCGTGCTAGTGCGCGGGGATCGCTGGTCGGTACGGACTCGGTGGGCCGAAGGGCCTGTTTCCGCGCTGAATCGCTGAACTAAACTAAAATAGGAACTCCAGGTATCGCAGGGTAGGGAAGGGATGGTGGATATGTACAGCCCTCTAACAAACAGGATGTGTGAGGAAATTGCTACTCGAGTACACATCCTTCAATTACAATATCGTTCATCTTTAATTAAAGTGGAGGCCAGACAGCCAGAAGCTTATTCATTGATTGTTGAGTAAATAGAGATGTTCCAGATATTCCCATCGGCAGAACATCAACCTCCACAAAGGTCGGCACGGTGGTGGAGTTGCTGCCTCACAGCACCAGGGACCCGGGTTCGATCCTGACCACGGGTGCTTGTCTGCACGGAGTTTGCACGTTCTGCCCGTGGGTTTTCTCCGGGAGCTCCGGTTTCTTCCCACACTCCAAAGACGTGCGGCTTTGTAGGTTAATTGGCTTGGTGTAAATGTAAATTGCGTGTAGGGCCGTGCTAGTGCGCGGGGATCGCTGGTCGGTACGGACTCGGTGGGCCGAAGGCCTGTTTCCGCGCTGAATCGCTGAACTAAAGTAAAAAAGGAACTCCAGGTATCGCAGGGTAGGGAAGGGATGGTGCGTATGTACAGCCCTCTAACAAACAGGATGTGTGAGGAAATTGCTACTCGAGTACACATCCTTCAATTACAATATCGTTCATCTTTAATTAAAGTGGAGGCCAGACAGCCAGAAGCTTATTCATTGATTGTTGAGTAAATAGAGATGTTCCAGATATTCCCATCGGCAGAACATCAACCTCCACAAAATTATCTCGACGGGGGCGGCACGGTGGTGGAGTTGCTGCCTCACAGCACCAGGGACCCGGGTTCGATCCTGACTACGGGTGCTGTCTGTGTGGAGTTTGTCCGTTCTCCTGGTGACCTGTGTGGGTTTTCTCCGAGATCTTCGGTTTCCTCCCACACTCCACAAAGACGTGCAGGTTCGTGGGTTGATTGGCTCGGTGTAAATGTAAATTCCGGCGGGGTGTCACTCTACTGTGCGGGGATCGCTGGTACCTCGGTGGGCCGAAGGGCCTGTTTCCCACCGCCCCCTCCCCCGAAAACTTATTATTATTTATTCAAATCGTTTGCTATGTCGCTCTTCAAGGGAGATGCTAAATGCATTTCGTTGTCTCTGTACTGTACACTGACAATGACAATTAAAATTGAATCTGAATCTGAATCTGAATCTGAATCTACCGACAAACCTGCACGTCTTTGGAGTGTGGGAGGAAACCGAAGAGCTCGGAGAAAACCCACACAGGCCACGGGGAGAACGTGCAAACTCCGTACAGACAGCACCCGTAGTTGGGATCGAACTTGTGAGGAAGTGACTCTACCGCTGGGCCGCCCTTCACCAGGCCCTCTCTTATTCCGAGCTATTTGCAAAAGCAATCGCTGAAATGGCCACACAAGGCGCAGGGAACTTACCACAGAAGGAGATAATATGGCTGCTGTCCTCGTGCACGAACTTCCTGGTCACCGCCTCCTCCATAATCTGCTTCACCTGCACGGACAGCAAAGAGGCGGCATCAACATCAACATCGATTCCAAACGCTCCAGAGAAAGTTTCCAAACGAAGGCTCGGCAGACGACGGGACTGGGAACACACCCGGAGGCTCGACGGAAACGCGGGAACCTGCCCTGGGGGACCCAAGGGCCCGACGGACCGCGGAACCAGGAACCCAGCCGGGGGTCCGAAAGGCTCGACGAACCCCGGGACCGGGAGGAGTAAGGGGTCAGTATGAGTGTGAACACGGGGGATGCCTCCAGCCCCGTCAAGGTCTCCAGCAGGAGGCGCCCACGGGACACAGAGATGGCTGTTGTGCCACCGCTAGTAAGAATTTCATTGTTCTGTTTGGGACAAATGACAATAGGCAACAGATACAGGAGTAGGCCATTCGGCCCTTCGAGCCAGCACCGCCATTCAATCTGATCGTGGCTGATCATCCACAATCAGTACCCCCGTTCCTGCCTTCTCCCCCTGACTCCGCTATCTCTAAGAGTAAGAGCCCTATCTAGCTCTCTCTTGAAAATATCCAGAGAACCTGCCTCCACCGCCCTCTGAGGCAGAGAACCTGCTCCTGAATCTCTCTCTCTCTCTCTCTTGGATGCCGTTTATCGGTGCAGTCACCGAACAGGGCACCGTGCCAGCAGTTGAACCACCCCGACATCAACTCCAAAGCCATTTATTTCTCCACAGACATCCGACAACTGCGAGCAGCTGAGCTCGATCAAACATCCACAATTACATTCATTATTCCAGCAAGCAACGTCTGCTTGTGGGCTGGATGCTGATAAAGAAAGGCCATCTGGATAAGCCTCAACTCATCCCAACTCTGCGCCCAACAGTGTTTGCTTTGAGTTTTGTAGATACAGCACGGAAACAGGCCCTTCGGCCCACCGAGCCCGTGCTGACCAGCGATCCCCAAACACCAACACTACCCTACACACACACACACACACAGTCTCACACACACACACACACACACACACACACACACACACACACACACACACACACACACACACACACACACACACACACACACACACACACACACACACACACACACACACACACACACACACACCACACACAATTTACAATTACAATGCAGACAATTAACCGACAAACCTGGACAAGGTTCATTCCCGGGATGGCGGGACTGTCACACGCTGAGAGAATGGAGCGGCTGTGCTTGTACACTCTGGAGTTTAGAAGGATGAGAGGGGATCTCATTGAAACATATAAGATTGTTAAGGGCTTGGACACGCTAGAGGCAGGAAACATGTTCCCGATGTTGGGGGGAGTCCAGAACCAGGGGCCACAGTTTAAGAATAAGGGTAAGCCATTTAGAAAACGGAGACGAGGAAACACTTTTTCTCACAGGGAGTGGTGAGCGTGTGGAATTCTCTGCCTCAGAGGGCGGTGGAGGCCGGATTTCTGGATGCTTTCAAGAGAGAGCTAGATAGGGCTCTTAAAGATAGCGGAGTCAGGGGATATGGGGAGAAGGCAGGAACGGGGTAGTGATTGGGGATGATCAGCCATGATCACATTGAATGGCGGTGCTGGCTCGAAGGGCCAAACGGCCTCCTCCTGCACCTATTGTCTATTGTTTTTGGAGTGTGGGAGGAAACCTGAGCACTCGGGGAAAACCCACGCAGGTCACGGGGAGAAGGTACAAACTCCATCAAGACAGTGCCCGCGGTCAGGATGGAACACGGGTCTCCGGCGCTATGAGGTGGCAACTCTACCAGTGTGCCACCGAGCCAATAGACAATAGGTGCAGGAGTAGGCCATTCGGCCCTTCCAGCCAGCACCGCCCCCAAAACACCTTTGATTCTTTCAATCTGTCATCTTATTCTGGCCTCCGGTGAAGTTTCAACCATTCAGCTTTTCTCTCTGGCACATGAAACGATAAGAAAATGTTTTTTTCCGTGGGTTTACAAGAACTAACTGTGGAAACCGCCTCCATATTCATTGTCGCAGTTCCCAGTCTAACGACTTCCCCCATCCATTCTCACATTCACAGATTAATTATCAGCTAATTGCACATTGATTCAGGCTTTCGACACTAAAATAAACTTGGAAGATTCGGTTGAATCTCTGCAAGTCCCTGCAAAAATTCACATGGAGTCACAGCGACAGAGTGATACAGCGTGGAAACGGGTCCTTCGGCCCAACTTGCCCACGCCAACCAACATGTCCCATCTACGCTAGTCCCACGTACCTGCGTTTGGCCCATATCCCCCCCCCAAACCTGTCAATAGACAATAGACAATAGGTGTAGGAGTAGGCCATTTGGCCCTTCGAGCCAGCACCGCCATTCAAAATGATCATGGCTGATCATCCCCAATCAGTACCCCGTTCCTGCCTTCTCCCCATATCCCCTGACTCCACTATCTTTAACAGCCCTATCTAGCTCTCTCTTGAAAGCATCCAGAGAACCTGCCTCCACCGCCCTCTGAGGCAGAGAATTCCACAGACCTGTCCTATCCATGTACCTGTCCAAATATATTTTAAATGTTGTGATAGTGCCTGGCCCCAACTACCTCCGCTGGCAGCTCGTTCCATTCACCCACCACCATTTGTGTGAAAACCCTGTCTCTCAGTTTCCTATTAAATCTTTCCTCCCTTCACCTTGAACCTATGTCTGCTGTTTAATGGAATCAAGGGATGTGGGGAGAAGGCAGGAACGGGGTGCTGATTGTGGATGATTAGCCATGATCGTATTGAAGGGCTTTGAACGGCACTGGCTCGAAGGGCCGAATGGCCTACTCCTGCACCTATTGTCTATGTTTCTATGTTTCTATTCACGTTGGTAGACACAAAATGCTGGAGTAACTCAGCGGGTGAGGCAGTGTCTTTGGAGAGAAGGAATGGGCGACTTTTTCGGGTCGAGACCCTCCTTCAGACCTTACTATTCCCATTATTCTCTTTATCATGTACCTGCCCACTGTAAATGGCTCGATTGAAACCGTGTATTGTCGTTCCTTGTGGCCCTTGTGGCTAAGGGGATCAGGGGGTATGGAGAGAAGGCAGGTACGGGATACTGAGTTGGATGATCAGCCATGATCATATTGACTGGCGGTGCAGGCTCGAAGGGCCGAATGGCCTACTCCTGCACCTAATTTCTATGTTTCGCTGAGTGGCGAGCACCCAACAAAAAGCTTTCCACAGCCCCCTGATGCGGGTGACAACAAACTAGACTCACACTCATCCCCCCGTAAATCTTCTCTGCGCCCTTTTCCAGCTTGACGACATCTTTCCTGTTCGGTTTTTAGCAGTGGTGACCAAAACTGAACACAAAACATCCAATTGTAAGCCCTGCCCCTGACCCACAGCATCCACTGCCCTTCTTTCAACAACTAGAATGTTCTAAGGAACGGTGGCGCAGCAGTAGAGTTGCTGCCTTTCAGCTGCTCACAGCACCAGAGTCCCGGGTTCGATCCCAACTACGGGTGCTGTCGTTTAGTTTAGTTTAATTCAGTTTAGAGATACAGCGCGGAAACAGGCCCTTCGGCCCACCGGGTCCGCGCCGGCCAGCGATCCCCGCACACTAACACTATCCTACACACACTAGGGACAATTTTTACATTTACACCGAGCCAATTAACCATCAAACCTGCACGTCTTTGGAGTGCGGGAGGAAACCAAAGAGCTCAGAGAAAACCCACGCAGGCCACGGGGAGAACGTACAAACTCCGTACAGACAGCACCCGTAGTCGGGATCGAACGTGGGCCACCGGAGCTGCATTCGATGCAAGGCAAAAACTCTACCGCTGTGCCACCGTGGCCCTCTGTCTGGTCGGAGTTTGCACGTTCTCCCCGTGACCTGCGTGGGTTTTCTCCGGGATATTCGGTTTCCTCCCACATTGTCCCCAGTGTGTGTGGGATAGTGTTAGTGTGCGGGGTTCACTGGTCAGCGCGGACCCGGTGGGCCGAAGGGCCTGTTTCCTCGCTGTATCTCTGCACGTTGTAAGCAGAGGAATCCGGAAATGGTTTAAAAAAACACTAAATCAAATAACAAATCGTGACAAACTGTGGATGATTGTGTTGCAACTGCTTTTTTTTTTAAAAACACTTATGGCTTTTAAACAAATGGCATCTCCAGTATTTTGACTTCTCCGACACAAGGGCCTCCATTATCCCGTCCTGTGGGCCTAACCTCAATTGGTTGCCGTGGCAACACCCAGCAGCCTCTCAACGCCATAGTCCAGCTGAATGCCTAGAGTTTAGAGATACAGCGCAGAAACACGGCCCTTCGGCCCAGCGGGTCCGTGCCGACCAGCCACGCAGGTCACGGGGTGAACGTACAAACTCCACACAGACAGCACCCGTGGTCAGGATCGAGCCCGGGTCTCTGGCGCTGTGAGGTAGCAACTCTACCACTGTGCCACCCTGCCAATATACAATAGGTGCAGGAGTAGGCCATTTGGCCCTTCGAGCCAGCACCGCCATTCACTGTGATCATGGCTGATCATCCACAATCAGTACCCCGTTCCTGCCTTCTCCCCATATCCCCTGACTCCGCTATCTTTTTATTTTAGTGCCACATCTAATGGAGCAAAATCACAGGAGCTGAAGCCTTTCACTGCCTAGAATTTAGTGTCCATAGAGATACAGCATGGAATCTGGCCCTTCGGCCCACCAAGGCCACCCATCGATCACCCGTTCACACTAGTTCCATGTGATCCCATTATCTCATCCACTCCCTGCACACCCGCACGTCTTTGGAATGTGGGAAGAAACCGGAGCACCCGGAGAAAACCCACGCGGTCACGGGGAGAACGTGCCAACAGAGCCCAAAGAAAGGTCCCGACTCAAAACGTCGCCTGTCCATCTTCTCCCCGAGATGCTGCCTGAACCGCCGAGTTACTCCAGCACTTTGTGTCTTTTCGTAAACCAGCATCTCCAGTTCCCATGCAAGCAACTGGGACACACAACCCTTGATTTTTTTTAGATTTTTTAGATTTTTAGATTCAATTTATTTGTCATTTGGACCCCTTGAGGTCCAAACAAAATGACGTTTCTGCAGCCATACATTACAAACAAATAGACCCAAGACACAACATAATTTACATAAACATCCATCACATTGCTGTGATGGAAGGCCAAAAAACTTATCTCTCCACTGCACTCCCCCCCACCGATGTCAGAGTCAAAGTCAAAGCCCCCGGCTGGCGATGGCGATTGTCCCGCGGCCATTAAAGCCACGCCGGGTGGTGCGAGGTCGCACACCGGGTCTTGATGTTAGAGCCCCCGGCGTGCGCTCGCACAGTCCCGCGGCCATTCCTTCTACGCACTTCCTTCTTACTCAAGATTATAATATAGTTATTTCATATTTAGTACCGAGAATTTATGCATGATGATGGCGGGTGGGTTGTTACTGTTTGTATTGTAAATTTTATTATTGTTAATAATTGAATACATTTATTTTTGTTAAAAAAAAGGTCCTTAAACTGACTGACATTTCCTCAGCGATAGGGCTGCACGGAGGCGCAGCGGTAGAGTTGCTGCCTGACAGCGCTAACAGCGCCAGAGACCAGGGGTTCATTCATGACGTACAGGTTTGTAGGCTAATTGGCTTGGCATAAATGTAAATTGTCCCTAGTACGTGTAGGATAGTGTTAGTGTGAAGGGCCTGTCCTTCTTCATTTGCGTGTCACGCAGATGGCGGGCGAAGATTTTGTACATCCCAAAATCCTGGGGTGCCGCGTGCGACCGTGCGTCACTGCTTACGTCACCGCGCGTCGTGCTTCGTGACGCGTAAATGACGCCCGACAGGCCCCAGTTTCCGCGCTGTCTCTCCGAACTAAACAAAATAATTCGGAGCAACAAGAGGTGACAGAAGCAGGGAGCTGTCCCCCACTGGAGGTGCTGAAACGCTTGCTCAATGCCTTCAATTCTTCCAAGGTCCAGAGGGCGTTGATGAACGGTTTGAGTGCTGCGTGCGGGAGGGTTCGAGATGGCGGCTGCATACAGGGCGGCACGGTGGCGCAGCGGCAGAGTTGCTGCCTCACAGCGCCAGGGACCCGGGTTCGATCCAGACAACGGGTGCTGTGTGTACAGTACGCTCTCTCCTCCACCCGCGAGGGTTTTCTCCGGGTGCTCCGGTTTCCCCCCACACTCCAAAGATGTACATGTTTGTGGGTTAATTGGCTTGGGTAAATTGTCCCTAGTGTGTAGGATAATACCAGTGTACGGGGTGATCGCTGGTCGGCGCGGACTCGGTAGGACGAGGGGCCTGTTTCCGCACTGTAACTAATCTATCGCAACGTGTAAGAAACAGTTAGACAGGTACATGGATAGGGCAGGTTTAGAGGGATACGGGCCAAACGCAGGCAGGTGGGACTAGTGTAGCTGGGACATGTTGGCCGGTATGGGCAAGTTGGGCCGAAGGGCCTGTTTCCACACCGCATGAGTGCAAGTGATTTCTCCTGAATGGCTGGGCTTTCATTTTTAAGGTCAAGTCTTCTTGCATTGAGCTCTCCCCATTAGAGCAGATAAGCCAGATTTTTATCATCATTTCATTGCCAAATCCAATGTAAAGATTCAATTAAATGACTCCATAACCCTCGACTCTCCAGGGAATCCAAGCCCAGTTCATATAATCGACTCTCCAAATTTAACCCCATGAACTTCTCACGAGAATGCAAAGGCCTTCAGAACAAATGTGCAGGAAGGAACTGCAGATGCTGGTTTACACCGAAGATAGACACAAAATGCTGGAGTTACAACCCATTACATTCTCCAAGTTCTTCTTCTTCTTTCGTGTGGCGTGCACAGCCTAAAGTTGTTGGATAACTTGTTCTATTTGATCTTCCGTTTGAGTTGATTGCATTAGTCGAAACAGGGCGGACCACATGAAGGTTGCAATCATCCACCCCTCTCCACCTTCAAGTAACCCTTGTTTTCCATCTCTCTCCATCCCTCCCCCACCCGAGTTCTCCGACTGTTTCACTGCCCTCCTGATTAATTTTACTGTTTGTACGCCTCGTTGTCACCTTCCCCTCAGCCAACAATGATCCATTTGACATTTCCTTGATCATCGTCTGCTTGGATCTGTCGTTTTCTCACCTTATCCTTCCACATATCTCCAGGCTCCCCCTCCCCTGACTCACAGTCTGAAGAAGGGTGTCGACCCAAAACATCAACCTTCTCTCCAGAGATGCTGCCTGTCCCGCTGAGTTACTCCAGCGTTTTCTGTCTGCCTTCAGAACAAACACTGCCAGACAACAGTGGAAGAGACACAAAATGCTGGAGCAACTCAGCGGGTCAGGCAGCATCTCTGGTGAACGTGGATAGGTGACGTTTCAGGTCGGGACCCTTCTTCAGGCAGCAGTGAGGTTTTCTTTACACAATCCCCCCCGAAACCATTTACTCTCATCCACATAGTCGCTACTAGCATTTGTAAACATTCACAATGTTGCGTTCTGCATCAAATTTACTTCCATTTGTCTTGCCAGTGAGACTGCGTAAAATTAATGCTTGGGCGCCAGGGTACTGAGTTCAATCCTGACCTCCAGTGGTATCTATGTGGGGTTTGCAAATTCTCTCCGTGACCTGCGTGGGTTTTCTCCGGGTGCTCCGGTTTCCTCCCACACTCCAAAGACGTGCAGGTTTGTAGGCTAATTGGCTTCTGTAAAGTGGAAATGATCCCTAGGGTGTGGGATAGGACGCTGGTCGGCGCAGGCTCGGTGGGCCGAAGGGCCTGTTTCCGCACTGCATCTCTAAAGTACCACCGCATGTCTCATTATATAACTGACAGGGGCTACGGGGAGAAGGCAGGAGAATGGGGTTATGGTAATTAGATGATCAGATAATCAGTTTTTAAATCAATAGATCAGTTCGTAATTAATTAGATGATCAGATAATTAGACAATTAGCTTAGTTCATGGTCATGTGAAAAGCTTTTTGTACCTTTGTTTTGGATAGGACAGGTTTCAGGGGGGGGGGGGGGGGGAGAGATAGAGATCAGCCATGATTGAACGGCGGAGTAGACTTCATGGGCCGAATGGCCTAATTCTGCTCCTATCATTTCAAAATTTTAAACAAGCAGATGTCACATGCATAACGTACATTGATGATATTTCATCGAAGAATTATATCACACGAGATAGCACAATCAGAAAGATATGGGGGGGGGGGTTGGGCAATTTTAGTTTAGAAATACAGCACGGAAACAGGCCCTTTGGCCCACTGAGTCCGCACCGACCAGCGATTGGCACTATATCCTACACACACCAGGGACAATTTACAATTACACCAAGCCAATTAACCGACAAACCTGCACGTCTTTGGAGCGTGGGAGGAAACCGCATATCTCTGAGAAAACCCACGCAGGTCACGGGGAGAACGTACAGACAGCGCCCATTGTCAAGATCGAACCTGGGTCTCTGGCGCTGAAAGGCAGCAACTTGTCTGCTGTGCCACTGCGACGCCCAAATTATCTGAGTTTCGAGAGCGTGCGATAAGCTCCCTGATCTGTACCCCACTTCACACCCTTGGCCTGCATCCTCTAACCCCAAAACCCTTAACTCACACTTGCATCCACGCGCTCCTTTCATTCCTGGACCGAAGATGCGGCTGCAGGGAAGGGTTCAGAGAAGAATTGCGAAGATTTTGCCCAGACTCAGGGTGAGCTACAAGGAAACGCCCAGCAGGCTGGGACTACCTCTAATCCTTGGAACACAATGGGATGAGTAGCGGTGTACAAAATCATGAGCGGTATAGATCGGGTAATTGCAGAGAATCTTTTACCCAGAGCAGGGGATTCAAGAACAAGGGGACATAGGTTTAAGGTGAGAGGGAACCCACGGGGCAACTGTTTTTTTCACACAAAGGGTGGTGGGTGTATGGAACGAGCTGCTGGAGGAGGTAGTTGAGGCTGGGACTATCGCAACGTTTAAGAAACATTTAGACAGATTTAGAGGGATATGGGCCAAACGCAGGCAGCTGGGATTAGTTTAAAACATTTAGAAAACATTTGGACAGGTAATTAGATGATCAGATAATCAGTTTTTAAATCAATAGATCAGTTCGTAATTAATTAGATGATCAGATAATTAGACAATCAGCTTAGTTCATGGTCATGTGAAAAGCTTTTTGTACCTTTGCTTTGGATAGGACAGGTTTCGAGGGATATTGGCCAAACGCGGGCAGGTGGGACTAGTGTAGATGGGGCATGTTGGCTGGCGTGGGCAAGTTGGGCCGAAGGGCCTGTTTCCACGCTGTGACAGTCTTTAATGGCAACAGTTAATGTTGTCCTTGTCAAACAATTGAAATTCACCAACAAAATGAAAATGTTGGCCTTTGCGATCTCTTTAAACATCACGCCCAATACAAACTCTGCAATATTTTCCATCACAACAATAAAACCAAGGGCTTACACATTAAAAAATCTCACAAATCCCTGCTGCCCATACACTCTCTCTGAGTAAATGACAATTGCCTCTGTAAATCTTTCAACTCGCACCGCAGAGAACAGAGATTAAAAAAATAAAGTAGAAACAATGTTTTATTTCCAGACAACCTCTCCATCTTTAAATGCAAACTCGAGATTCTTTGCAAGAACCCGGTGAGATCTGTAAGGCTTGTTATTCCTTTTTAATTTGATAAATATGATCAAATTGAGAATCGATTGGTCAGACACGTATTGCACTCTACATGCCAATAGCACCTACAGATTGCAAATGCACGGGGCAAGGTGGGTTTGCAATGTCTGAACTGAGAGAAACAATTATCTCCCAAATTAGTGACATTAATAAAGGGGGGGGGGGGGGGGGCAGTTGTTTCATGGATGGACGACAGCAACGGTCCTACTCCTTGTCAGTGGGTGAGTTTTGCAGGGAGACACACATCCACGTTTGTAATGGGAGATGTGCTTGCGTTTTTAGCTGCTGTGCACGGCCAACACGCTGCAGCGAGCTAGCAACTCTCCACATTTCATTGCAATGTACACAAACCCTTCTTCTTCTTACCTCCTTCTTGACTGTGCGCAACAACCTCTGACGCATCTCTGCATCTATTGCAACAGGGGGAAGGAAACAAAAAAAATATGTTTTTTTTTTGCAAAATATGCAATCAAAAATAAATGCATGCATCAAAAAAATAAAGCACGGCGGGCAAATAGGATGCATTTTTTGGGTGGGAGTGGGGAGAGAGAGCTCCGTTGTTGCATTGATGCAAAAGGCGCCCGTGTTTTTTATTTTGCCCCTCACTTACCTGCCATGATGATGATGATCCGGCCACTGTTTGCAACGCCGGCTCTTTGCAGAAGATGCAGCCCCGGATCGCCTGATTGACAGCTGCCCCCTCCCTCCGTGACGTCAGCGCCTCCGGGCAACGTTCCAGCCGGCGCCTGTGATTGACGGGCGGACACCAGGCAGCCCAGATTTAAAGGCACATCACCCGCTCCGCCGTCTTCCCAGCTGAAGCACTCTCTCCCTCTTACTGGCCTTGCTCACGCTGCAGTTCAGTTTCCTCAATTAAAACGATGCAGTCATTTATGATTGCAGGTTTGAATCATCACCTTGCACCCTGCCAGAGTGATAAGCTTCATTTTGCATGCTATCCCCTAAACAGAGCAGATAATACTATTACATAAATAAAAACCATATTGCATATAAAACCACACACACCACACACAATGTATAGGAAAGAACTGCAGATGCTGGTTTAAATCGAAGATAGACGCAAAATACTGGAGTAACTCAGCAGGACAGGCAGCATCTTAACTCCAAGAAGACCAAGGAACTCATTGTAGACTTCAGGAAGTCCAGAGGCGGCACGCACACCCCCATCCACATTAACGGGACGGAGGTGGAACGTGTTTCTAGCTTCAGGTTCCTGGGAGTCAACATCTCCGATGACCTCTCTTGGACCCACAATACCTCTACTCTGATCAAGTAGGCTCATCAGCGTCTCTTCTTCCTGAGGAGACTGAAGAAGGTCCATCTGTCTCCTCAGATCCTGGTGAACTTCTACCGCTGCACCATCGAGAGCATCCTTACCAACTGCATCACAGTATGGTATGGCAACTGCTCTGTCTCCGACCGGAAGGCATTGCAGAGGGTGGTGAAAATTGCCCAACGCATCACCGGTTCTTCGCTCCCCTCCATTGAGTCTGTCCAAAGCAAGCGCTGTCTGCGGAAGGCGCTCAGCATCGCCAAGGACTGCTCTCACCCCAACCATGGACTGTTTACCCTCCTACCATCCGGGAGGCGCTACAGGTCTCTACATTGCTGAACCAGCAGGTCGAGGAACAGCTTTTTCCCGGCGGCTGTCACTCTACTCAACAACGTACCTCGGTGACTGCCAATCACCACCCCCCCCCCGGACACTTATTATTATTTATTCAAATCGTTTGCTATGTCGCTCTTCAAGGGAGATGCTAAATGCATTCCGTTGTCTCTGTACTGTACACTGACAATGACAATTAAAATTGAATCTGAATCTGAATCTGAATCTCTGGAGGGAAGAAATGCGTGATGTTTCGGTTCGAGGCCCTTCTTCAGACTGATGTCGGGAGTGGGCGGTACAGAGGTAGAATGTAGTCGGAGACAGTAAAGGGCCTGTCCCACTTGGGCGTCATTTGCTCCTCATTTATGCGACATCCTAAAAGTTGTTTGGCGCTTTGTGACCACGCGCATGAAGCGTGGTGGCGTATGCCGTGACGCGCGGTAGCGCCCGGCTCGCCAGAATTTCGGGATGACGCTCAAAATCCTCGCGCGCCACCTGCGTGACGCTCAAATGACGCCCAAGTGGGACAGGCCCTTAAGACTGGTCGGAGAACTGGCAAATGGGAGGGGATGGAGAGAGAGGGAAAACAAAGGCTACTTGAAGTTAGAGAAGTCAACGTTCATGCCGCTGGGGTGTAAGCTGCCCATGATGAGAATGAGTCCATCGCAAGTGGGCGGCACGGTGGTGCAGCGGTAGAGTTGCTGCCTTACAGCGCTTGCAGCGCCGGAGACCCAGGTTCGATCCCGACTACGGTCACTGCCTGCGTGGTTTTTCTCCAAGATCTCCGGTTTCTTCCCACACTCCAAAGGCGTGCAGATTTGTCGGTTAATTGATTTCTTCACAGATGCTGCCTGACCCACTGAGTTACTCCAGCTTTTGGTGTCTGTCTTCCATGTACATATATACACACACATATATACATACACATATACACATCATACTACATACATATCAATACTATAATAAATAAATAAAAATGAATCCAGAGACCCGGGTTCGATCTCGACTACGGGTGCTGTCTGTACGGAGTTTGCACGTTCTCCCCGTGACCGGGTGGGTTTCCTCCTGGTGCTCCGGTTTCCTTCCACAAGACGTGCAGGTTTGCAGGTTAATTGGCTTTGGTAAAATTGTAACTTGTCCCTAGTGTGTGTAGGATAGTGCTAGTGTGCGGGGATCACTGGTCGGCACGGACTCTTTGGGCCGAAGGGCCTGTTTCCGTGCTGCATCTCTGAAAAAGTCAAACTCAAGTACAATAGATCGAGCAAAGGGGAAGATACAGAGTGCAGAATAGAGTTAAAAACCCAAAAGGCTTTTTTAACTTAGTGGGTCATAGAGTGATACAGCATGGAAATAGGCCCTTCAGTCCAACTTGCCCACACTGGCCAACATGTCCCAGCTACACTAGTCCCACCTGCCCGCATTTGGTCCATATCCCTCCAAACCTGTCCCATCCATGTACCTGTCTAACTGTTTCTTAAACGTTGGGATAGTCCCAGCCTCAACTACCTCCTCTGGCAGCTCGTTCCTTACACCCACCACCCTTTGTGCTAAAACGTTACCCCTCAGATTCCTATTAAATCTTTTCCCTTCACCTTGAACCGATGTCCTCTGGTCCTCGAATCCCCTACTCTGGGCAAGAGACTCTGTGCGTCTACCCGATCTATTCCTCTTATGTCACGTCAGTCAGCATCTCAATAGACAATAGTAGTAGGCCATTCGACCCTTCAAGCCAGCGCCGCCATTCAATGTGCTCATGGCTGATCATCCCCAATCAGTACCCCGTTCCTGCCTTCTCCCCTTATCCCCTGACTCCGCTATGTTTAAGAGCCCTATCTAGCTCTCTCTGGAGAACGTGGATAGTTAACGTCTCAGGTCGATGCTCTTTCTTCAAGTCAATATACAGGGATTGGAACAAATATGGATCATGATTAGATGGGATTATGTAATGGAGAATTCATTAGATTACCTAATTATGTATTAAACAGATGAGATTAGTTTGTCCTGCCATGATGCTGGGGTGGAAGATTGCAACCTTCACGTGGTCCGCCCAGTTTCAACTAATGCAATCAACTCGACGTGCACAAACGGAAGATCAAATAGAACAAGTTTAACAACTTTAGGCTGTGCACGCCACATGAAAGAAGAAGAAGCCATGATGCTGTGTATACACATTGTGGGCAGATGGGCCTGTTAAATTGCATTTATGTGTAGTATATCCCAGCTGTTTGTATAGCATGCAAAACAAAGCTTTCCTATGTTTTTTGTCAAAATGTTCATTCTCCCAATTTAATTCAAATTAATCTATCATTGACTCCATCAACACTTCACGCAGCCTCGGGTAATCAGCCGACATAATCAAAGACGGGTCCCACCCCGGACATTTCATTAGTTCGTAGGTTCTAGGAGCAGAATTAGGCCATTCGGCCCATCAAGTCTACTCCGTCATTCAATCATAGCTGATCTATCTTTCCCTCTCAACCCCATTCTCCTGCCTTACTCCCCATTAACCCGTACTAATCAAGAATCTGCCAATCTCCACCTTAAAAATATCCACTGACTTGGCCTCCACAGCCGTCTGTGGCAATGAGTTCCACAGATTCACCACCCTCTGGCTGAAGAAATTCCTCCTCATCTCCCTCCTTCTCCCTGCTCCTGTCGGGCAGAAGATCGAATCAGCCTGAAGAAGGGACCCGACCTGAAATGTCGCCCATCTATGTTCTCCAGAGGTTGATCCCTGGGATGGCGGGACTGTCATATGAGGGAAGATTGAAAAGACTAGGCTTGTATTCACTGGAGTTTAGAAGGATGAGGGGCGATCTTATAGAAACATATAAAATTATAAAAGGACTGGACAAACTAGATGCAGGAAAGATGTTCCCAATGTTGGGCGAGTCCAGAACCATGGGTCACAGTCTTAGAATAAAGGGGAGGTCATTTAAGACTTTTTCACCCAGAGAGTTGTGAATTTGTGGAATTCCCTGCCACAGAGGGCAGTGGAGGCCAAGTCACTGGACGGATTTAAGAGAGAGTTAGATAGAGCTCTTGGGGCTGGTGGAATCAAGGGATATGGGGAGAAGGCAGGCATGGGTTTTGATAGGAGACGATCAGCCATAATCACAATGAATGGCGGTGCTGGCTCGAAGGGCTGAATGGCCTCCTCCTGCACCTATTTTCTATGTTTCTAGCTGCTACCTGACCCGCTGAGGTACTCCAGCACTGTGTGTCTTTTTTTTGGTAAACCAGCGCCTGCAGTTCTCCGTGTCCCCTGTAAATATTCCCTCCTGTGATCCTCCCAGACCCTTTGATCACTACAACTTTATCCCCAAGTGTAAACAGACACCCTCCGATCCTGAAGGTCTCACCGGCATTAAATATTCATCACACAAACTCGAGCTTGTCCCTTTTATTGTAAACCAGCTTCTGCAGTTCCTTGTTTCTTGGTTTCCTGGTCCTCCAAACATATTCCAAATCGAATTTAGACAATAGACAATAGGTGCAGGAGTAGGCCATTCGGCCCTTCGAGCCAGCACCGCCATGCAATGTGATCATGGCTGATCATCCCTAATCAGTACCCTATTCCTGCCTTCTCCCCATATCCCCTGACTCCGCTATCTTTAAGAGCCCTATCTAGCTCTCTCTTGAAAGTATCCAGAGAACCGGCCTCCACCGCCCTCTGAGGCAGAGAACTCCACAGACTCAACTCTCTGTGAGAAAAAGTGTTTCCTTGTCTCCGTTCTAAATGGCTTATTCCTTATTCTTAAACTGGAGGTGGCGGAGAGATGGCGTTAAGCTAAAAAAGGTTCTTGGAGAATGGTATGTTAGCATTCATAGCAAAAGGATTTGAGTATAGGAGCAGGGAGGTTCTACTGCAGTTGTACAGGGTCTTGGTGAGACCACAATTGGAGTATTGCGTACAGTTTTGGTCTCCTAATCTGAGGAAAGACATTCTTGCCATATAGGGAGTACAGAGAAGGTTCACCAGACTGATTCCTGGGATGTCAGGACTTTCATATAGAGAAAGACTGGATAGACTCGGTTTGTACTCGCTAGAATTTGGAAGATTGAGGGGGGATCTTATAGAAACTTACAAAATTCTTAAGGGATTGGACAGGCTAGATGCAGGAAGATTGTTCCCGATGTTGGGGAAGTCCAGAACAAGGGGTCACAGTTTAAGGATAAGGGGGAAATCTTTTAGGACTGAGATGAGGAAAACATTTTTCACACAGAGAGTGGTGAATCTCTGGAATTCTCTCCCGCAGAAGGTAGTTGAGGCCACAGTTCATTGACTATATTTAAGAGGGAGTTAGATGTGGCCTTGTGGCTAAAGGGATCAGGGGGTATGGAGAGAAGGCAGGTACGGGATACTGAGTTGGATGATCAGCCATGATCATATTGAATGGCGGTGCAGGCTCGAAGGGCCGAATGGCCTACTCCTGCACCTATTGTCTATGTTTCTATGGGGCGTCCTTAAATATAGTTGCATCTGGTTGGGTAACTATGGTAGGGTGAAGACTATTCCATGCTTTAATTGTGCGGGGGAAGCTGCACAAATCTGTCTTGGTAGCCGGTATCTCAAATTGGATCGAATGCCCACGTCTGCTCCTCACTCTTATATTGATTACAAGCTGAAAAGGTTTGCAGAGAAGAGGTACAAGGATATTGCCAGGACTCGAGGGGTCTGAGCTACAGGGAGAGATTGAGCAGGCTGGGACTCTATTCCTTGGAGCGCAGGAGGCTGAGGGCCGATCTTATAGAGGTGTATAAAATAATGAGTGGAATAGATCGGGTAGATGCACATAGAGTTTGGAGAGGGGGCAGAAGAGGTTTGCCAGGATGCTGTAGGAATGAACTGCAGATGCTGGTTTGCACCCAAGATAGACACAAAATGTTGGAGTAATTCAGCGAGACAGGCAGCATCTCTGGAGAGAAGGAATGGGTGACATTTTAGGTCGAGGCCTTTCTTCAGACTCGACCCGAAACGTCACCCATTCCTTTGTTCCAGAATCCTTTACCTGGAGCAGGGGGATCCAGAACCAGACGACATCGGCTCAAGGTGAGAGGGGAAAGATTTAATAGGAACCTGAGGGGCAACTTTTTCGCTCAGAGTATATGGAACAAGCTGCCAGAGGAGGTAGTAGAGGCAGGTGTTATCAGAACATTGAAAGGAACTTTGGACAGGTACATGGATCAGAAAGGTTTGGAGCAACATGGGGCAAATGTGGGTAGAGTTATCGACGATAGACACAGTGCGCTGGAGTAACTCAGTGAGTCAGGCAGCTCCTGGGAAAAGTTGGCAGACAGCGCCACCTGGTGAGTGAAATGTATTTCATCTTTGGAGAGTGGTTCAGTCACTGCTCCCCCTCTGTGTCTCCTGCTGCCCCCCGTTCTTCGACCATGTTCAAAGAGGGCGGCACGGTGGAGTTGCCACCGCACAGCACCAGAGACCCGGGTTCAATTCTGACCTCGGCTCCCGCCTGTACAGTTTGTACGTTCCCCCACGTTAACAGCGTGGGTTTTCTCCGGGTGCTCCGGTTTCCTCCCACACTCCAAGAGACGTACAGGTTTGTAGGTTAATTGGCTTCTGTAAATTACCCCATAGTGTGTGCAGGACAGAACTGGCGTATAGGGGTAGACACGGAGTCCTGGAGTAACTCAGTGGGTCAGGCAGCGTCTCTGAAGAATTGAAATAGGTGACGTTTCAGGTTTTCTCCGGGTGCTCCGGTTTCCTTCCATCACTCCAAAGACGTGCAGGTTTTTAGGTTTAATTGGCTTCAGTAAAAATGTCAATGGTCCCGTGTGTGTGTGTAGGATAGTGCTGGTGTACGGGGTGATCGCTGGTCGGCACGGACTCGATGGGCCGAAGGGCCTGTTTCGGCGCTGTGTCTCCAAACTAAACCAATATTAAGCCAGGATTGCGGAAGTCATTTAGAATTCACACGGGAATTCAAACAGCCCATAATGGCCACTTATTTCATCACGGGCTATTACTGCTTCGACTTTTGCTCAGCTCAATATTGCCACCGCATAATATACAGTATGTACGGCAGTAAAAACAAGACAGAAACTATATCAGAGTGAAGCCAAACGCAAATTGGAGGAACAGCATCTCATATTTCGCTTGGGCAGCTTACACCCCAGCGGCACGAATATTAATTTCTCTAACTTCCAGTAACCCTTGCATCCCCTCTCTCTCCATCCCTCACCCATCCAAGCTTCAATAGACAATAGACAATAGGTGCAGGAGTAGGCCATTCAGCCCTTTGAGCCAGCACCGCCATTCAATGTGATCATGGCTGATCATCCCCAATCAGTACCCCGTTCCTGCCTTCTTAGTAAATACTTTATTGATCCCCTCAGGGATCTCCCCATATCCCTTGCCTCCGCTATCTTTAAGAGCCCTATCTAGCTCTCGCTTGAAAGCATCCAGAGAACTGGCCTCCACCGCCCTCTGTGGCAGAGAATTCCACAGACTCACAACTCTCTGGGTGAAAACTTTTTTTCTCACCTCGGTCTTAAATGGCCTCCCCTTTATTCTAAGACTGTGGTCCCTGGTTCTGGACTCGCCCAACATTGAGACCATTTTTCCTGTATCTAGCTTGTCCAGTCCTTTTATAATTTTATATGTTTCTATAAGATATCCCCTCATCCTTCTAAACTCCAGTGAATACAAGCCTAGTCTTTTCAATCATTAAATTTAATTTCATGTTTCATAGAGTTTATGTGTTTTAATGATTGTTGGCAGATCAATTTTCCCCTCCGGGATAAATAAACTTATTTCGTATCGTGTCATAGGATTAAGGTAAAGTAAAAATAAAATAAAACCTGATCGTAAAGCTTTGCTGTTTAAAACACCATCTTCTGATGCTTTGGCCTTGCCAATCCTATTATTCATTGTAGTCATTGACTTTAAATGCCATTAATGTAGTCCGTGTCTGCATGACATGTTTTTTTTCAAGCACCATCTCTTCAAACTACCGCTGCTTGGCCATCCGTGGTTTGCTGGGTGTTAAGATAATGGATTCTGGGCAGGGGCTCGTTAGCAGTCTGTGTTCTGTAATGCAATCATTTCGATCAGAGAAGCTGGAATAATAGCATTGTGAACTTAATGCGTTTGTACTGACATGTAACAGTGGTTGGGTTCAATCACTGATACTCGTCGTGTTAATAAAACCCATCGATGCAGCAATGGTAAAAATTACATTCCTGGCTTTTCTCTTTTTAGAAACATAGAAATTAGGTGCAGGAGTAGGCCACTCGGCCCTTCGAGCCTGCCCCGCCATTCAATATGATCATGGCTGATCATCCAACTCAGTATCCCGTACCTGCCTTCTCTCCATGCCCCCTGATCCCTTTAGCCACAAGGGCCGCATCTAACTCCCTCTTAAATATAGCCAATGAACTGTGGCCTCAACTACCTTCTGTGGCAGAGAATTCCAGAGATTCACCATTCTCTATGTGAAAAGTGTTTTCCTTATTAAGATAGCAAGCACACAAAAGCTAGAAGGAGCCAGTGGGCTCGTAGAATGTAGACAAAATGCATAGAAATTTTGTTTGGTAAGAACATGTGGGCCGAAGGGCCTGGTCCTGTGCTGTACCGAATAAAATAGAATGGAATGCCTTTTATTGACATTCAA
Organism: Leucoraja erinaceus; assembly: GCF_028641065.1. Taxonomy (NCBI): domain Eukaryota; kingdom Metazoa; phylum Chordata; class Chondrichthyes; order Rajiformes; family Rajidae; genus Leucoraja; species Leucoraja erinaceus. The sequence continues at coordinate 28,248,052 of NC_073401.1, forward strand.
AGAGGTTTGAACGAAATTTCATTCCTCCAGTCATGACATTACCAAAAAAAACCAAGACACACACTTAACGCAAACATCCATCACAGTGAATCTTAAACACCTCCTCACTGTGATGGAAGGCAAAAGTCTTATCTCTTCCCTTGTTCCTCCTTGTTCCCTTTGTGTAGGAAGGAAGCACAGATGCTGGTTTAAACCGAAGGTTGACACAAAAAGCCGGAGTAACTCAGCGGGACAGGCAGCATCTCTGGAGAGAAGGAATGGGTGACGTTTTGGGTAAGACTGACGAAGGGTCTCGAACCGAAACGTCACCCGTTCCTCTCCAGAGATGCTGCCCGTCCCGCTGAGTTACTCCAGCAGTTTAGGCGTCTATCTTCAGTGTAAGCCAGCATCTGCAGTTCCTTCCTACACAGTGCAGCACAGGAACAGGCCCTTCGACCCACAATGTTCGTGCCTAACTAACTAGTTAAACTAATCTATTCGCTACAGACTGGAGATACAGCCTGGAAACAGGCCATTCGGGAACGGGGAGTGGAATTAACAGGACGACTGGTCAACTTGAGTTATTTCTAAACTAACTTAGTTTAGTTAATCTAACTAAGTCTTAGTTATCCCTAATCTAAGACCTCAGCTGCTGTGAGATTTGTATTGACACCGATTGAGGATTGTGAAATTTCATGGTAACTATTACTAAACCTAGAGGGCGGCACGGTGGCGCAGCGGTAGAGTTGCTGCCTCACAGCGCCAGGGTCCCGGGTTCGATCCTGACTACGGGTGCTGTCTGTACGGAGTTTGCACGTTCTCCCCGTGACCTGCGTGGGTTTTCTCAGAGATCTTCCGTTTCCTCCCACACTCCAAAGACTTGTAGGTTAAGTGGCTTGGGTTTGTTTACTTGGTATAAGTGTAAATTAGTCCCTAGTGTGTGCAGGCTTGTGCTAGTGTGCGGGGACCGGTGTGAACTCGATGGGCCGAAGGGCCTGTTTTCAGCTATCTCTAACCCAAACGAGTGTTTTAATTATACAGTAATTTAAACATTTGAATGCAAATCCCCACCTGCTGTGGTTGAGTTTTCACCGGCTGGACAACTTGCTCCACCTGACCACTTACTCCTTTCTCTGGCTGCACACCCATCTCTCCCCCCCTTCCCCCTCCTCACCTTACTCTGGCTTAAACCATAGACACAAAAAGCTGGAGTAACTCTCAGCCAGCACTGCCATTTAATGTGATCATGGCTGATCATCCCCAATCAGTACCCCGTTCCTGCCTTCTCCCCATATCCCCGGCTCCGCTATCTTTATGAGCCCTATCTAGCTCTCTCTTGAAGGTATCCAGAGAACCGGCCTCCACCGCCCTCTGAGGCAGAGAATTCCAGGCTCACCACTCTCTGGGTGAAAAAGTGTTTTGAGTCTGGGGTTGCGAGAAGTTCCCATCCACTAGTGGGAGAGTCTAGGACCAGAGGGCACAACCTCAGAATTCACGGACATACCTTCAGAATGGAGATGAGGAGGAATTTCTTTAAGCAGGCGGTGGCGAATCTGTGGACTTCCATCGCCACAGACAACAGAGTTGCTGCCTTAGGGCGCCAGAGACCCGGGTTCGATCCTGACTGCGGGTGCTGTCTGTACGGAGTTTGTCCGTTCTCCCGAGTGGGTTTTCTCCAGTTGCCCCGGTTTCACCTCCTAAACTCCAAAGACTTGTGAGTGTGTTCAGTGAATTGGTTACGGTAAAATAGTAAATTGTCCCTAGTGTGTAGGATATGTACAGGGTGATCGCTGGTCGGCGCGGACCTGGTAGGCCGGTGGGCCGATGGGCCTGTATCTCTAAACTCTAAAGATGGCTGTGGAGGCCAAGTATATCAAATATTTTACAGAACTGCTCACTCCGTTATTGAGATTCTTGAGCAGGTAGAAACACTTTGAAGTCCACTCACGCGTCACTTTTAGATCTCGTATGCTTCAGAAAAATCTCTGGTTCCTCTGCACTCCAAATAATATAGAGCTAATGTCTTTAGCTGCTCATGTTAGGATATCTAAATAAAGCAAACTAGAAAGATATGAGGCATATGTTAGATATGGTCCATGGGGAAGCTGTATAAATAGGCATGCCTGTAAACAACGTTTGCTATAACAGTATTTACAGCTCTCTGGTGTTTTTCCAACTTGCTCCACCTGGACACTTATCCTTCTCTGGGTGTGCACCCGTTTCTCCCCTCTCTCCCCCCCCCCCCCCCCCCCCCCCCCAACACACACACACACCTATATTCCTTTCTGCAGAAGGGTCTCGACCCGAAACGTCACTCATTCCATCTCTCCAGAGATGCTGCCAGTCCCGCTGAGTTACTCCAGAGTTTTGTGTCCATCTTCCTATCCCTGGCTACACATTTCAGGTCTTCTATCATTATCTCACACTTTGTCATCATTTCTGGTCACTTGCCCATCCATCCCCCCCCCCCCCGCCCCATATCCACCCATCACTTGCGTAGGAAGGAACAGCAGATGCTGGTTTACACCAAAGATAGACACAAAACGCATAGTAACTCAGTGACCCTTCTTTAGACTGAGTCACCTATTCCTTTTCTCCTTTGTGTTTAAGAAACATAGAAATTAGGTGCAGGAGTAGGCCATTCGGCCCTTCGAGCCTGCACCGCCATTCAATATGATCATGGCTGATCATCCAACTCAGTATCCCGTACCTGCCTTCTCTCCATACCCCCTGATCCCCTTAGCCACAAGGGCCACATCTAACTCCCTCTTAAATATAGCCAATGAACTGGCCTCAACTACCCTCTGTGGAACTCCAGAAGGAACTGCAGATGCTGGAAAATCGAAGGTACACAAAAATGTTGGAGAAACTCAGCGGGTGCAGCAGCATCTATGGAGCGAAGGAAATAGGCAACGTTTCGGGTCAAAACCCTTCCTTGAATTGATTGGGAGGTGGAGCATGATATACCCAAGCAAGAACGGCCAAGTTAAGCAGATCATAAACATATCCTCCTAGAGGCAGGCACGCAAAAGTATTTATAAATATTACAATTTATTCGCCTTTAATAAAGGTGGATTTTTTTTTTTACACACATCTGTACAAAATGCAGATTTTTAAAAATGTACTATGATTATAAAACAATGAAGTGGAATAGAAAAGGAGACTGCGTGACAATCAAAAACTTTGAACAGATCAAACTAAAACGGCTATCAAAAGATTTCAAAAGAAAAATCTGTCAAGTTCATTTGAAAATATAATTGAAAATTGTAGCACGGTTGCACAGAGCTGGTGTCATTCTGCGAATACATGACTGGATTGCACGGGGGCGCAGCGGATAGTGTCGCTGCCTTACACCGCTTGCAGCGCCGGACACCCGGGTTCCATCCCGACCACGGGTGCCGTCTGCACGGAGTTTGCACGTAATCCCCGTGGGATTTCCTCCGGCATCTTCGGTTCTCTCCCGCGCTCCAAAGATGCCCAGGCTTGTTGGCAAATTGGCTCGGTGTAAGAAGTGCAAGTTGTCCCCAGCGAGTGCGTGGAATAGTGTAAGCGTGCGGGGATGGCTGGTCGGTGCGGATGCGGTGGGCCGAAGGGCCTGTTTCCGCGCTGTATCTCTGAAAACCAAAACTAAATAAGTTGCGACGTGAATGTCGGTGGTGTAAAAGTGAGCATCGTTGGTGGTGGGGAATAAAGCACGATCCTTTCTCAGATACAGACGAGCACTGCCAGAGAAGGTGAGATGTAGACCTAACCCAGACAACCATGTGTGTGCTGGTAACAGAGTGGATCTGCAAGCACGCATGACAATCGCGCCACACTTTCAAATCTCTATTTTGTTCACTTCCGTTTGGAGATACAGCGCGCAAACAGGCCTTTTGGCCCACCGAGTCTGCACTGACCAGCAATGTCCACTAAATTTATACTATCCAACACAAGGGACAAGTTAAGGGCCTGTCCCACTTGGCGATTGCCGGCATCATTGACTGACGTATAAGGTCATCGAAAAATACGCGGTGTGATGACGCATGACGGGCGGTGTTTTTTCAAGTGTCGCAGCGTCTTTTTTTGTCGCCGATGGAGTTTGAAATGTTCAAAATCTTTTGGCGAAACTGATAAAGACGCTGGCAAAAATTTACATTTACACACAGCCAAGTGACCTACAAACCTGCACGTCGTTGGAGCGCGGGATGAAACCGAAGATCTCGGGGAGAAAACCCACGCGGGTCACGGAGAGAACTTACAAAATTTGTACAGACAAGTAGCCGTGGTCAGGATCGAACCTGGGTCCCTGGCACTGTGAGGCAGCAACGCTACCCGTTGCACCACCTCGCCGCCCGACAGCAACAGCTCTTACTTTGAACTATGATATCTTGCACTGAAGGACATTCCCTTATCGTGCATCTGTACACTGTGATCGGCTCAATTGCAATTGTGTATTGTCTTTCCGTGGCTGGTCAGCACGCAACAAAAGCTTTTCACTGTACCTCGGTACACGTGACAATAAACTAAACTGAAACCCTCCCTATTTCCCCGTGCCTTAAACTCAAGTTCACTGGAGCTTTCTAAAAGCAGGAACACACAGAGTTAATGTCGTAGCTCAACTAAGCATTTGAGAGCGTTCTGCACTAGTATCCATTTTCTCATTTGTCATGTGTAAGAAAGAACTGCAGGTGCGTGTAAAATTGAAGGAAGGCACAAAGTGCTGGAGAAACTCAGCGGGTGAGGCAGCATCTATGGAGAGAAGGAATGGGTGACTTTTCAGGTCAAGACCCTTAAGAAAGAACTGCAGATGGTGGTATAATCAAAGGTGGACACAAAATGCTGGAGAAACTCAGCGGGTGAGGCAGCATCTATGGAGAGAAGGAATGGGCGATGTTTCGGGTCGAGAATCGACCCGAAACATCACCCATTCCTTCTCTCCATAGATGCTGCCTCACCCACTGAGTTTCCCCAGCATTTTGTGTCTACCTCCTCATTTGCCATGCGAGCAGGTACAGGAGCCTGAAAACCAACGTCCAGTTTCAGGAACAGCTTCTAGCCGACAACCAGCAGGCGACTCGAACACCATAAACTCCAAGTAAACTCTGAACTGCCTTCGTTGCACCATGGATTTGAGGGCATGGTTTTTAATTTTTGCACCATATTGACCGTTTTTATGCAGTTCATTCATTTATTGTACTGACAACTCAGTACTACGGTTACACATCTGTTGTGCTGCTGTTTCTCAGAAGCATTTGTCTCTAAATATTTTGCCACAGGGTGGATCGCTGCCTCACAGTGCCAGAGACACGGGTTCGATCAGAATCCCAAAATTGTATTTCTTAATTGAAGGAACCATCTACAAAGAACAGCTTAAGTCTTTTTTTCCTCCAAAGACGTACAGATTTGTCTGTTTTATCGGCTTGGTATAATTGTAAATTGTTCCCAGAGTGTGTAGGTTAGTGTTAAAGCACTGTCCCACGGTACGAGTTCATTCCAAGAGCTCTCCCGAGTTAAAAAAAAAAAAATCAAACTCGTGGTAAGCACGGAGAATGAACGTAGCGGGCACGTCGGAGCTCGGGGACGTCTCCTAGCGGCTCGTAACGCTAACGGCAGGTACTCGGGAAGACTCGCTAACGGCAGGGTAAGCACGGGAAGGCTCGTGAAGATTTTTCAAAATGTCCACGAGAGCCCCGAGTATTGACGAGCGGCCATTACCGTAAATCTCCGAGTTCGAATCGGGGGCAAACTCGGGAGGGCTCTTGGAATGAACTCGTACAGTGGGACAGGGCTGTAAGTGTGCGGGGATCGCTGGCCGGCGCGGACTCGGTGGGTCGAAGTGCCTGTTTCCGTGCTGTATCTCTAAACTAAAGGTGTGCAACTGAAATTATTGCTCCCCAGAGAATCTACAAAACTGGAATCTAGAGCCTGATTGTAATGCATTCAGCTTTCCCCTCCATCCACAAGTAGTGAAGGTGGTGGCAAGACATATTACTGTGCTTCCAAACCCAGCATTGTGACTTGCAAACTTAACCGCGGTGTGGTTTAGATCGAGAACATGTTAATTGCCTGCTGGTTAATTAATGTTAACCTTCCATATTAACCTTGTGATATTGAGAGAAAAATATTGGAGTAGAATGAGGCTTCAGGATTGGTATGCAAGTTCCAGCGATGGACACAAAATGCTGGAGTAACTCAGCGGGACAGGCAGCATCTCTGGAGGGAAGGAACAGGTTGACGTTTCGGGTCTGAAGAAGGGTCGCCCGTTCCTTCTCTCCAGAGATGCTGCCTGCCCCGCTGAGTTACCCCAGCATTTAGCGATTATCTTTGGCGTAAACCAGCATTTGCAGTTCCGGTTGGGAGATATGTTGGGAGATATGTTGGACCCTGACATGATACCCATTGACACAAGTATCTTTAGGTATTTTATTCAAGTTATTTATTAAAAATATCTCGCAGTGATAAAAGTGTAGGATTGCAGCCTTTCTGAGACGGCAAGGCAATCCAAACTGCAGGGGGATCTGCCCGATTGCTTCTATAAATCAAAATGCCAGTGTTGAAATAAATAGTTAGGTTGACTCGGTGATGCCAGTGAAGAGTTTAAGCTCAGAGTGGTGAATATGAGGGAAGATCTTTGCCCAGCAGGGTATTTTTTACATCTAAAATGGGAAGGGGGGGATCGGGATAGAGTAGTTTGAAATTAGAAGGGCCAGGCATGAGATCACATGATCTTTGTCCCATCTGTAGCTCAGCTGATGTGCATCGCCACACTGTCTTCCCGCTCATTCCCAGCGGCGTTGGGGGTGGGGGTGGGGGGGGGGGGAGGGGGGGGGGGGGGGGGGGGGGGGGGGGGGGGGGGGGGGGGGGGGGGAGAGAGGGGGGGGGGGGGGGGGGGGGGGAGAGAGCGCAGCGTCAAAGGCGCAGGTACATTTCTCTCGAGTAACATTCTGCGCAACGTTCAAAGCAAAAAAACAGTACCTCGCTCCTCGGGGACCAGTTAAGGCTAGAATTCAGCTGCGTCGGCCAGCATCCTAAGCTAGAGTTTTAGCAGCAGCTTCTCTGCAATTCTCCATACTTCACCTGCTGCGTAAGGCTGCAGTCGGGCCGGTTTGTACGGAATGGCTTGAGCCCATTTTGCACTGTCAAACGTTGCAAGATCTCAGTTAGGCAAGAATGTTTTCAGTTCTCCCCCCACCCTCTCTTTCTTCCAGAGGAAGATGGAGGGTGGGGGGGGGGAGGGGGAGGGGGGGAAGGGTTAGGACCGGGCTGCTGCGGCTGCTGCTCGCTGGTCTATTCGCCGTCTCACTGGTGGAGGTGCGAGCGGTCGTCTGGGCGCTTGATGTGAATCCTGCGGACCCTCTCGATCCGCTCCCGGTCCTCCTCGTCCTCCAGGTGGTGCGAGCGGCCGGCCGCCCCCCCGGTCGCCTCCAACAGGGCGTTATCCGGCCCGCGGCCGTCCTGCGTCTCGTACAGCAGGATATTCAGAGTCTCCTCGTAGATCCGGGCCTCAGGGAACTCCACCTGCGTGAGGGACACACGCCGTCAATGCACAGGAAAGAACTGCAGATAATAGGCAATAGATGCAGGAGTAGAGGCCATTCGGCCCTTCGAGTCAGCACCGCCATTCAATGTGTTCATCCCCAATCAGTACCCCGTTCCTGCCTTCTCCCCACATCCCCTGACTCCACTTTCTTTAAGAGCCCTATCTAGCTCTCTCTTGAAAGCATCTAGAGAACCAGCCTCCACCGCCCTCTGAGGCTGAGAATTCCACAGACACACCACTCTCTGCGAGAAAAAGTGTTTCCTCGTCTCCAATTCTAAATGGCTTCCGCGCTTTATCTTTGAACCGAACTGATCAGAAACGCACCTTGGTCTGTTTCTTCTCCGTGGCGTATACGATGGAAGTGCAGCAGACTTCAGCGATCTTTCGGCCCTGCCCATAGAAGGACCAGCAGCAGATCTCATCGCCCAGGACGTCCTTGATGAAAAGCACTCTGCCGTTGAAGCGCAGAGACAACTTGTCGAACAGCTCGATGTTCTTCAGCATGTTATCGTCAGAGTTGCTGAAAACACACAAGGAAACGCACTTCATTTTGTGTGTGCCAGTTGATCAGAACCCAGAAACCTCATTGCTTGGGAAGGAACCGCAGGTGCTGGTTTAAACTAAAGATGGACATATAATGCTGGAGTAACACAGCGGGACAGGCAGCATCTGCGGAGAGGTGCAATGGGTGACGTTTCAGGTCAAGACCCTTCTTCTGACCCGAAATGTCACCCATTCCTTCTCTCGCCAAATTTCATTTCTTAATTGAAGAAAGCTTCCACAGAGAACAGTTTAGTTTTAGTTTGGGGATGCAGCGTGGAAACAGGCCCCTCGGCTCACCGAGTCGGCTCCGACCAGCGATCCCCGCACACTAACACTCTCCTGCGCAGACTAATCACAATTTTACATTTACACCAAGCCAATTGACCTACAAACCTGCACGTCTTTGGAGTGTGGGAGAAAACCGAAGAGCAAGGGGTTGACCATTTAAGGGTAAGGGGTAAGAATAAGGGGTCGGCCATTTAGGACGGAGATGAGGAAAAACTTTCTCACCCAGAGAGTTGTGAATCTGTGGAATTCTCCGCCTCAGAAGGCAGTGGAGGCCAATTCATTGGATGTTTTCAAGGGAATGTTCTTAAAGATAGCGGAGTCGGGGGATATGGGGAGAAGGCAGGAACAGGGTGCTGAATGTGGATGATCAGCCATGATCACAGTGAATGGCGGTGCTGGCTCGAAGCGCCAAATGGCCTACTCCTGCACCTATTGTCTATCTCGGAGAAAACCCACGCAGGTCACGGGGAGAACGTACAAACTCTGTACAGACAGCACCCATAGTCGGGATAGAATCCTGGACTCTGGTGTTGAGGTAGCAACTCTACCGCTGCACCACCGTGCTTTTGTTTGATGCTCCATTTGATCAGAACCCCTAAATTTGATTTCTTAATTAAAGGAACCAGCCACAGAGAACAGCTTCATGCTTAATGCCTCTGGAGACTTTGCGCCCCACCCTAGGTTGCGGTTCCCGGAGGTTGCGGGTGGTTCCCGGAGGTTGCAGGTAGTGGAAGCAGGTAGGGAGACTGACAAAAACCTCCGGGAACCGCATGGAAACCTTGGGCGGGGCGCAAAGTCTCCAGAGGTTTCCATACAGGTTTCCCAAGTGGAAGTCTTCTCCTGCAAGTTTCAGGAATGAGGAGTAAATTTAATTGATGAAGCTTCTTTGACATCTCAAAACGCTTCACTATTATTACAATGCCAGTATTGCATAATCAATTCCCACAAATGCAATATCATACTGTGAATACAATAACTGTGAAGCATTTGCGATGTTCATAACATGTGAAAGGAGCTTTATAAATCAAATTTATTTCTCCTTCCTTAAACTTGCAGGAGCTGAATTAAGCTCTTAAGCCCTAGAAATCCGCTTCTTTAGTCAAGCAGCTTCAGAGCATGCATCTTTGATCAAGCTGCTAGTGATCTGTGCTAACACCTCCTTGCGTAACTTGGTGTCAAATCCTGTTTGATGGCACTTGTGTGAAGCACTATGTTATGTTGTACGGAATTAAAGTTGCTGCGAGGTACAAGTGTTAAGCTGGGGAGTCACAAGAAACTGTGGAGCTGGAGTCTTGGGCAGGTCTTGGGGGTGGCACGGTGACACAGCGGTAGAGCTGCTGCCTCACAGCGCCAGGGACCCAGGATTCACGGGAGCTGCCTGCACGGAGTTAGTCCATTCTCCCTGCAACCGCGCGAGTGCTTTTCCGGATGCTCCGACTTCCTCCCACATTCCAAAGCCGCGTGGGTTTGTAGGTTAATTGGCTTCTGTAAATTGTGCTGCTGGTTAGAGCTGGTGTACGGGGGCGATCGCTGGCCGGCACGGACTCAGTGGGCCGAAGGGCTCGTTTCCACGCTGTATCTCGTTAACCTAAAGAATAATTCATACAACGCAACCTCTGGAGATGGGACCTATTGGCCACAAGTTTGTACACCACCCATTAAATCACTTTGAGAAGGACACTGCTCTCCGCTCATGCAGGGAATGTCCACGCATCAAACAATGGCGTACACTTACCTGGTGTAAGAATATTTGTTGTTGCTTCTGTTGTACAACAGCTTGACTGAAGGCTAGAAAGAGAAAAGAACATTTCACAATATTTGAAAGAATATTAAACAGTTAATTAGATACATCGATCAGAAACAACTCACAGACCGCCAGTCTAGTTACCCAGAGTTTTGGCAAATGCTACTAGGACTGGCCAGTGGGGACAGGAAACAAGCTGTCAGAGGGGGTGGATGAGACCGATAATATAACAACATTTAAAAGACATTTGGACAGGTACATGCATAGGACAAGTTTAGAGGAATATGAGCCAAATGCAGGAAGACGGGACTAGTGTAGATGAGGTCTCTTGTTTGGGATGGGCAAGTTGGGCCGAAGGGCCTGTTTCCGTGCTGTATGTTTCAATGCTCCAGGCTTTTAAGGTCTAATACCTTGAATGTTCGCTGCTGTAGTTGAGGACTGCTCTCTGGTCACGGTAGGTTGATTCAGTTGCCTGATAACAGCTGTTGAGATGAGTTTACTGTCACGTGTACTGGTGTACAGTGAAAAGCTAACCAGTCTCTGGAGATAGACACAGAAAGCTGGTGTAACTCAGCGGGGCAGGCAGCATCTCTGGAGAGAAGGAATGGGTGACGTTTTAGGTCGAGACTCTTCTGAAGTCTGAAGAAGGGAACCCGACCCAAAACTTCACCGATCCATGTTCTCTAGAGATGCTGCCTGACCTAAACGAGCATCCGCAGTTTTTTGTATCATCGGGATACATGGGGCTTTGTTTTGTCACCTCATGACTCTATTGCAACTGTTCAAAGGGCAAATTTAATGAGTCATTTTGAACAGTGAAACAGCGTGGGTCCAGGGACTGAGATGATGCAGTGTTAGTAGTGATGACACATCCAGACAGGCCTGGGTAGAGTGGATGTGGAGAGGATGTTGCCCCTAGTGGGAGGGTCCAGGACCAGAGGTCACAGCCTCAGAATTAAAGGACGTTCCTTTCGGAATGAGATGAGGAAGAATTTCTTCAGTCAGAGGGTGGCGAATCTATGGAATTCTTTGCCACAGAAGGCTGTGGAGGGCAAGTCAATGGATATTTTTACGGCAGAGATAGGAATCTTCATTGGTCAGGGGTGATGGGGAGAAGGCAGGACAATGGGGTTAGGAGGGAGAGATAGATCAGCCATGATTGAATGGCGGAGTAGACTTGATGGGCCGAATGGCCTACTTCTATTCCTATCGCTTATGGGCTTCAGACACAAGACATGGGTGCATCACACCTTCCTCAAGGGGACCATTCCCAACGTTCTAACCTTATTAGACGTTGCTATCAACCGTTGCTCCTCCTTGTTTGATGTGATGACAGGAACTTTGCAGAAGGGCTCATATGTTTCTTTCTGCTGCAAGGCAAACGGACATTTCAAATCTGAAAGCATTTCCCCAACGTTATAAACACAAAGCATGCCTCAAAATTGTAGATTACACAAGAGTGATTACACAAAAACAAAATAGAGCAGATTTAAAATGGAGGCAGCGACCGAGATCCAGTGTGGCACAGCGGTAGAGTTGCCGCCTCACAGCGGCAGAGACCCAGGTTCGATCCTGACTACGGGTGTCGTCTGTACAGAGCTTGTACGTTCTCCCCGGTTTCCTCCCACACTCCAAAGACGTGCAGGTTTGTAGGCTAATTGGCTTTGGTAGACTTGTAAATTGTCCCTAGTGTGGGTAGGATCGCTGGTCGGTGGGCCGAAGGGCCTGCTTCCGGACTGTACCTCGTAACTCAACAGGGCCTGAGACATTCTCCAGGTGAACGATCGATTTGCTTTCACACCGTAAAGCTACAAAAAGCGTAGCTACGATGTGAGGATGTTACCAGGACTCGAGGGACTGATCTATCGGGAGAGGTTGGGCAGACTTGGCCTATACTCCGTGGAGCGCAAGAGGATGTGGGGTGTATAAGATCATGAGAGGAATAGATAGGGTGAACGCACAGAGCAGGGGAATCATGAACCAGGGAACACAGGTTCAAATTGAGAAAGAAAAGATTTAGCAGGAACCTGAGGGGCAACTTTCATATTTCAAGAAATGGAGAAGCTAATTTTCAAATTGGAAAGGGCACAGGGCGGGACAGTCAGACGGGTAGGTATGTTGTGGATAAGTCTTCTTCCCAATCTGTGTGACAACTAGAATGCATTGGGTCACTGTCTGGTGCTCTGCGGGCAGGCAGCAGACACCTGTAAAGCTGTGCCACCCACAGAGTGTGAAGGTGAGTTTACCTGCAGGGCAGATTGGCACTCCTCCACCAGTCCCTGCACCAGGTAGTATTTCGCCTCAGCCAACAGCTCCTCGATCTCGCGATTCGTCTCCGGGAGAGGCACCGCGCCATCGCGTAGGTAATTCAGAACGGCGCCAAAATGCTTGCCGCAACGGTCAATCAGAATCCAGCCTGCAAACACACAAGGCAAGGTGCTCATGTTAGATTGGAGGGAACTGCAGATGCCGATTTAACCCGAAGATAGACAATTTTGCTGGCGGGGCAGGCAGCATCTCTGGAGAGAAGGAATGTTATTGTGACTAGCGGTGTGGCTCAGGGTTCAGTGCTGGGCCCGTTACTGTTTGTCATCTACATCAATGATTGGATGAGAACGTACAGGGCAAGATTAGCAAGTTTGCTGATGATACACAAGTTAGTGTTTTTACAGATAGTGAAGGTGGTTGTGAACGATTGCAGCAGGATCTGGATCGATTGGCCAGGTGGGCGGAGGAATGGTTGGTGGAATTTAACACAGAGAAGTGTGAGGTGTTGCATTTTGGGACGTCGAACAAGGGCAGGACCTACACAGTAAATGGTAAGCCTCTGGGTAGTGTTGTAGAGCAGAGGGATCTAGGAGTACAGGTGCATGGTTCCTTGAAGTTCAAGTCACATGTGGATAAGGTGGTCAAAAAGGCATTTAGCACTTTGGCCTTCATCAGTATTGACCACAGAAGTGGGGAGGTCATGTTGCAGTTTGTACAAGATGTTGGTGAGACTGCATTTAGAATATTGTGTTCAGTTCTGGGCACCATGTTACAGGAAAGATATTGTCAAGTTTGGAAGGGTTCAGAGAAGATTTACGAGGATGTTGCCAGGACTAGAGGGTGTGAGCTACAGGGAGAGGTTGAGTAGGCTGGGTTTCTATTCCATGGAGCGCAGGAGGATGAGGGTGCACAAAACCATGAGAGGAATAGATTGGGTGGATGTACAGAGTCTCTTGCCCAGAGTAGGGGAATCGAGGACCAGAGGACATAGGTTCAAGGTGAAGGAGAAAAGATTTAATAGGAATCTGAGGGGTAACATTTTCCACACAAAGGGTTTTGGGCGCATGGCACATGCAGCCAGGGGTGGTAGTGGAGGCTGGGACTATCCCATCGTTTAAGAAAAATTTAGATAGGTACATGGATAGGAAAGGTTTGGAGGGATAATAGACAATAGACGCAGGAGTAGGCCATTCGACCCATCGAGTCTACTCCGCCATTCAATCATGGCTGATCTATCTTTCCCTCTCAACCCCATTCTCCAGCCTTCTCATCATATCCCCTGTACTCCGCTAATCAAGAGCCCTCTGTCCTCTCTCTGCCTTAACAATATCCATTGCCTCCACAGCCGTCTGTGACAGAGAATTCCACAGATTCACGAACCTCATGACTAAAGAATTAGGACATTCTCCCCATCTCTTTTCTAAATTCAATCTTCTATCTCCCTCTCAACCCCATTCTGGGCACAATAAATAACACAATCTAGAATCTTACCGACCTCTGTTTCATGCCTTGCGCTACCACAAGGTCTGTGTCAATATAGATATTTTCCAGCAAACATTCCAAACTAATCACATTAGTGGATTTGATGTAGTCCCTATCAAAACAGAGAAAACAAATCTGAAGAAGGGTTTCGGCCCGAAACGTTGCCTATTTCCTTCGCTCCATAGATGCTGCTGCACCCGCTGAGTTTCTCCAGCTTGGATTTGATGTAGTCACTATCAAAACAGAGAAAACAAATCATCAGGCTAATCATCAATCAACTGCTCGACATCGGTGAGACCAAGCGAAGGCTTGGCGATCGCTTTGCCGAACACCTCCGCTCAGTTCGCACTAACCAACCCGATCTCCCGGTGGCTCAGCACTTCAACTCCCCCTCCATTTCCGAATCCGACCTTTCGACCCTGGGACTCCTCCGTGGCCTGGGTGAGGTCCAGCGCAAATCAGAGGAGCAGCACCTCATATTTCGCTTGGATAGTTTACACCCCAGCGGTATGAACATTGGCTTCTCCAATTTCAGGTAGTCCTTGCTGTCTCCCCCCTTTCCCAGCTCTCCCACAAGCCCACTGTCTCTGCCTCTTTTTTCTTTTTCCTGCCCCCCCCACCCCCACATCAGTCTGAAGAAGGGTCTCGACCCGAAACGTCGTCTATTCCTTCGCTCCATAGATGCTGCCGCACCCGCTGAGTTTATCCAGCATTTTTTGTCTACCATCAGGCTTATATAAATGACTTGTGGCTGGGATCCAAGGAATGCATTACAGAAGCGCAGGAACAAATTGCAGGTTTTCAGGACAAACAAGGCAACTAATCCAAATTATAACCCAGTGGTATGAATGTCGATTTGTCCAATTTCAAGTAACTCCAGCATTCCCTCCCCCCATCCCCCACCCATGTAGTCCTACTGGTTCCATTGTTTGCATCCCTCTCGTTAGCACATGGTCCCCAGCCAACAATGGACCATTGTGGACTCCACCCTTCCAGAGTTCACCTGACACTGGCCCTGTCTTGTTCTGGCCTTTTCTCGTCTCGTGCTCCACCACCTACCCATCCACCTCTACCTTTCAGTCTGAAGGGTCTCGACCCGAAACGTCACCCATTCCTACTCTCCAGAGATGCTGCTCGAGCCGTTGAGTTACTCCAGCATTTGGAATCTATCTTTGGTGTAAACCAGCATCTTTGGTGTAAAGGTTCATTGTATTTCTCCTGTTAGGACAATATACATGACACACAAACTTAAAAAATAAATATGATAGAGGCCGGTATCAGGCAAAATCTACCCCCATTTCTATTCTCTCATCCGTTTTTTTTTGTTTAAACTCCACCTCCTTCCTGTTCCTACCCGACCTCCACTCCTGTTCACGCCTTTCCTCAGCAATCCTTGTTTTGTTTAATTGTAGGCAGATCAGCAACATATGGGCACCATGTAGGAAGGAACAGCAGATGCTGCTTCAAACCGAAGATAGACACAAAAAGCTGGAGAAACTCAGCGGGTCAGGCAGCATCTCTGGAGAGAAGGAACAGGTGACATTTCGGGTCAGGACTCTTCTTCAGACGTCCTAATGGGCCCGTCCCACTTACGCGATTTTTTCGGGCGCCTGCCGGCATCCGTCATAGGTCATTGCAGGTCGCCGAAAATTTTAAACATGTTGAAAATCCAGCAGCAACCAGAACAAGGTTCGACTCTTTGGGCGACTACCCACGATCATACGGGCTTCACCCCGCGACATGTCGCCAGGGTGTCGCCTGTATGGCCGTGAGTCGTCTCCTCAGTCGCCCAAAGAGTCGTAGCGTCTTTCTGGTTGCCGCTGGATTTTCAACATGGTGAAATTTTTCAGGACCTGCAACGACCTATGACGGGTGCCGGCAGTCGCCGAAAAAGTCGCGTAAGTGGGACAGGCCCAGAAGTTTCATAAGGACACATAATGTATGAATCATCTCTGCAGTCAGTTAACTTTGTGCAAACAACTTGTGCAAGATGGAGCACCATATGGCCCATGTCAACGCCAGGTTTTGGCAGCCATTTTGTTTATGTCAAGGCTTTCGCAAAGCCAATTTGAGTTTTTCTTTTTTTAAATGTTGTCTTGTCAACTTTTCACTCACGAGAAAGTTACACATCAAGTGAGAATCCTCCATTTGGTTATATTTGTGCAAGTGGAACCAGCGTGGGCTAAATATGTAGGAGGGAACTGCAGATGCTGGGTTATACCGAAGTTAGACGCAAAATGCTAGCTCAATATTGATAAATAACTCAGCGGGTCAGGCAGCATCCCTGGAGAAAAGAAATAGGTGACGTTTCGGGTCGAGACCTGGAAAAGGGTTCCAACCCAAAACGTTACTCATCCCTCTTGTTCAGAGATTTAGTTTAGCTTAGTGAGAAAGAACTGCAGATGCTGGAAGAAATTGAAGGTAGACACAAAACGCTGGAGTAACTCAGCGGGTGAGGCAGCATCTATGGAGAGGAGGAACGGGTGACGTTTCGGGTCGGGACCCTTGGGTTTACTCCGGGTGCTCCCCCCACACTCCAAAGACGTTCAGGTTTGTAGGTTGATTGGTTCGGTGTAAAATGCAAAATTGTCCCTAGTGTGTCAAGTCAAGTTTCCTCGTCACATGCGAGATGTGCAGTGAAATGAAAAGTGGCAATGCTCGCGGACTTTGTGCAAAAAACAAACAAACAAACAAACTACAACAGAATCGCATATTCTTTTACATATTACATATTGTGGGAGGAAGGAAAAAGGAAAAAAAACAGCAATTAAAAAAAATAATAACAATTTTAAAATGTGAGCGTGAGATTGCGTTAATGTGCAGGGATCGCTGGTCGGCGCGGACTCGGTGGGCAGAAGGGCCTGTTTCCGCGCTGTATCTCTAAACTAAACTCACAAGGGGCTGCCGGGGCAAGCCAGAGATGGAGCCGTTACCTTCGCTATCCGTCAGCACCTCCATCCTGCCGCTGAACATGGCCTTCAGCATGGTGTCCTGCTTGGTCAGCGTCTGCATGGTGGTGTAGTAGAGTGCTCCTCCCACGTTCAGCTTGACGTACTTGGAGCTCGGGCTCGCCCCTTTGAAGGAGGTGGTCCGGGTGGAGGCCGCCGGCACTGGGGACACCACACTTTCACCAGACATTCTCTCTTCCTGCGAGGAGACAGCAGCGGGCAGCTCGGTTACCCTTCATTCAACATCACCATCTCGACAGACTCTCCCGCAGAACCATTTCATTCATGCAAAATTAGAGTCACTTCCAAATAGAAGGTTTACATCGAAAAACGCAATGATCCTTTCATAAACTAGGGTCCTGTCCAACTCATCTCTACCCCATGGTCTGCACAGCGGTAGAATTGCTGCCTCACAACGCCAAAGACCCAGGTTCGATCCTGACTACAGGTGCCGTCTGTACGTTCTCCCTGTGACCGTGCTATGGTTTCCTCCCACATCCCAAAGACGTGCAGGTTTGTAGATTAATTGGTTTCTGTACATTGTGTCCAGTGATAGAACTAGTGTAAGGGGTGATCGCTGGCCAGCGTGGACTCAGTGGGCCGAAGGGCCTGTTTCCAAGCTGCATCTCCACAAACCAGGCTAAAATTTTACATCGAAACACAACTCTTGGTAACCTGTGTTTAAGAAGGAACTGCAGATGCTGGAGAATCACGCACCGGAAATTGGAGGAACAGCACCTCTTATTCCGTTTGGGGAGTCTGCATCCTGGGGGCATGAACATCGAAATCTCCCAATTTTGTTATTCCTTGCTGTCTCCTCCCCTTCCTCAGTCCCCCTGCTGTCTCCTCCCATCCCCCAGCCTTCGGGCTCCTCCTCCTTTTCCCTTTCTTGTCCCCGCCCCCCCCCGCCCCCGATCAGTCTGAAGAAGGGTTTCGGCCCGAAACGTTGCCTATTTCCTTCGCTCCATAGATGCTGCTGCACCCGCTGAGTTTCTCCAGCTTTTTTGTGTATCTTGGTAACCTGAATGGTTCTTCCATAAGATAAGGCACAACGAGCTGGTATAACCGAGCTTACAGTCCTTCCACAAACTAGGGTACTGACCAATTCATCTCTACCCCATTGCAGACATTGGACTTTGTCTGTGGGACTGCTGCGCTATAATGCTGAGAACTATATTCTGCACCATGCACTCGTGATACGAGTGTGACTAGACGGTATTTATGTGCGGCACATCAGATCTGTTAGAATAGCATGCAACACCAAGCGTTTCATCCTACCTTGGTACACACAACAATAATAACCTACACTACATTTAGAAGGAAAAGGCAAGTACGTGCATGAATACATGTTACTTGTGGGTAGAAACAAAATGCTGGAGTAACTCAGCGGGTGAGGCAGCATCTCTGGAGGGAAGGAATGGGCGACGTTTCGGGTCGAGACTCTTCTTCAGACTGATGTCAGGGGAGGGGGCGGGACAAAGATAGAATGTAGTCGGAGACAGTGAGACTAGTGGGTGAACTGGGAAGGGGATGGAGAGAGAGAAAGCAAGGACTACATGAAATTGGAGAAGGCATTGTTCATGCCGCTGGGGTGTAAACTACCCAAGCGAAATATCCCACAGTAAATTGGAGGAGCAGCACCTCATATTTCGCTTGGGTAGTCTACACCCCAGCGGTATGAACATTGACCTGCAATTTCATGTAGTCCTTGCTTTCGCCCTCTTTCCCCTCCCCTTCCCAGCTCTCAAACAGCCCACACTCCAGTCTCTTCCTTTCTTCTTCCCTTCCCCCGCCCCCCCCCCCCACATAAGTCTGACGAAGGGTCTCGGCCCGAAACGTCACCTATTCCTTTGCTCCATTGATGCTGCCTCACCCGCTGAGTTTCTCCAGCATTTTTGTCTACAAGCAAAATATGAGGTTCTGTTCCTCCAATTTGCGCTGGGCCTCACTCTGACACTGGAGGAGTCCCAGGACAGAAAGGTCAGATTGGGAATGGGAGGGGGAGTTGAAGTGCTGAGCCATCGGGAGATCAGGTAGGTTAACGTTACTGGTGGGTCTAATTCCTTGGATTCTCACTGCAACAGAATTGAGGAGGACCAGCAGCCAAACAACTGCGATGCGCTAAAGCCTCCCTCCCACCACCCGCCAGGCAATGAGGGATGGTCTATAAATGTCGGCCTCCCTAACATGTCCATACGTGGTGAAAGGTCATGCAGCACAGAAACAAGCCCTTCAACCTTTTTGAGTCTTTCTTCGGTTTAAACCAGCACCTGCAGTTCCTTCGGACACCCTTCAACTTGCCCATGCCGACCAAAATGGCCTCTTCTACACTAGTCCCACCTGCATGCATTTCGCCCATCACCCGCTAAATCTTTCCCACTCATGTAACTGGTCAAATGTCTTCTAAACCTGCCTCAGCTACCTCCTTTGGCAGCTCGTTCCATATAAGTTCACAAGTTATAGGAGTAGAATTAGGCCATTCGGCCCATGGCGTCTACTCCACCATTCAATCGTGGCTGATCTCTCCCTCCTAATCCCATTTTCCTGCCTTCTCCCCATAACCCTTTGCACCCGTTCTAATCAAGAATGTGTCTATCTCTGCCTTAAAAATATCCACCGACTTGGCCACCACATCCCTCTGTGGCAATGAGTTCCACAGATTAACTGTACTCTGACTAAAGATGTTCTTCCTCACTTCCTTTCTCAACGAGCGCCCTCTAATCTTGAGGCTATGACCGACGTAACAAGCTCATGATCTTAAACACTCGTAGGAGACCCTCAGGCTATTTTCGACCGGACTTTACTCAACTTTATCTTGCACTAACTATTATTCACATTATTCCTCCTACAATGTATCTGTACACTGTGAATGGCTTGAATGTAATCATGTATAGTCTTTCTGCATGCAGACTGGTTGGCACACAATAAAAGATTTTCTCCGTGCCTCCAATAAACTGAACTGAACTCAAACACTATAAGATCACCCCTCCTCATTATTAAGATTGTTAAGGGTTTGGACACACTATAGAGGCAGGAAACATGTTCCCGAAAAAACACATTTTCGCACAGAGAGTTGTGTGTCTGTGGAATTCTCTGCCTCAGAGGGCGGTGGAGGCAGATTCTCTGGATGCTTTCAAGAGAGAGCTAGATAGGGCTCTTAAAAATAGCGGAGTGAGGGGATATGGGGAGAAGGCAGGAACGGGGTACTGATTGGGGTTGATCAGCCATGATCACATTGAATGGCGGTGCTGGCCCGAAGGGCTAAATGGCCTACTCCTGCACCTATTGCCTATTGTCCTCCTCCTACGCTCGAAGGAACAGAGTCCGAGCCTACCCAATCTTTCCCTGGAGCTCAGGCCCTCGAGTCCCAGCAATATCTCCTCGTAAATCTTCCCTGCGCTTGTTGAATTATAAAATAATGATTAATTTAACAATGCCAAGGCATCGGGGACGAACAAAACCTTGCTCAGGGGTAGGTTTTTAACAGCAGCTTTCAGAACAGAATTTCAGGGAACGTAATTCGAGATCGTGACTGAAGGTGCAACCAGCCGTGGTGAGACAAAAGACGGCTACAGTTGGAAGCAGACACAGTTATAGAACAGCGCACACAAGCCCGGAACTGTAAACCGATCCCTGTCATCTGCTTCAGTGTCGGAAATAATGCAGTACTTCTGCATTTGGAACCCAAAATAGGGAGACACAGAGCGCTGGGGTGACCCAGCAGGTCAGGCAGCATCTCTGGAGGACATCATGGGTTGGTGATGTTTCAATAGACAATAAGTGCAGGAGTAGGCCATTCGGTCCCTTGAGCCAGCAACGCCATTCAATGTGATCATGACTGATAATCCCCAATCAGTACCCCGTTCCTGCCTTCTCCCCATATCCCCTGACTCCGCTATCTTTAAGAGCCCTATCTAGCTCTCTCTTGAAAGTATCCAGAGGCAGAGAATGCCAGACTCACAACTCTCTGTGTGAAAAAGTGTTTCCTCGTCTCCATTCTAAATGGCCGACCCCTTATTCTTAAACTGTGGCCCCTGGTTCTGGACTCCCCCAACATCGGCAACATGTTTCCTGCCTTTAGCGTGTCCAAACCCTTAACAATCTTATATGTTTCAATAAGATTCCCTCTCATCCTTCTAAACTCCAGCGTGTACAAGCCCAGCCGCTTTTCTCAACATATGACAGTCCCGCCATCCCGGGAATTAACCTTGTGAACCTACGCTGCACTCCCTCAATAGAAAGAATGTCCTTCCTCAAATTAGGAGACCAAAACTACACACAATAGTCCAGGTGTGGTCTTTCTAGGGCTTCGGGTTGAGACCCTTTTTCGGGGTTCTCCACGGATGCTGCCTGACCCGTGAGTCTTTTCAGCACGGTGTGTGCCCTTTTGTGCATTCACATGCATCTGCAGTTCTTTGATTCCACATCAAAATCAAATCAGACATCTCCAAAGCAATCATTTCTTTATGAAGGAACTGCAGATGCTGGAAAATCGAACGCTGACAAAAATGCTGGAGTCTACCTCCAAAGCAATCAGTTGCTGCTGCGATATGAACAAATTCAGTTATCAAACGTCGTTGCCAGCCCTGGATCCCGACTCCTCCAAAGAATTGAGGCAGCACAGTGGTGAAGCGGTGGTGTTGCTTCCTGACAGCACCACATATGCGAGATCGATCCTGACTATGTGTGTGCTGTTTGTACGGAGCTTGTACCTCTGCCCTGTGACCACGTGGGTTTTCTCCGGGTGCTTCGGTTTCCACCCACACCCCAAAGACTTGCAGGTTTGCAGGTTAATTGGCTTCTGTAAATTGTCCTTTGTGCGTAGGATAGAACTAGTGTACGGGGTGATCTTTGGACGGCATTGACTCAGTGGGGCCGAAGGGGCTGTTTCCACGCTGTATCTCTAAACTAAATGCCAATCCCAAGAGCTTTCCAGGTACAAACCCCAGGTCTGGATAGCAAAGCCCCAAATCTCTTAGCATAAGGGCACAATCCTCCCTCAACATAGAATAACAGCATATTATCAAGGTACATCAGTACTAGTGGTGTAGACTTAGCTTCATCACAAGGGACTGGAATATTTTAAAAATACCAGGGTTGTGGTTGTGATGGTGCACGGATAATGAGAAACCCACTTCCCTTTTTTCTCGGTTATTTTCTTGCACCATTACTTCCGACTGCTTTACGCAAGTTCCCCCGACAAGTACATCTTTGTGTGAGAGGAAGTCGAAGTTCTCCGAGAAAACCAACGCAGGTCATGGGAGAACGTGCAAACTCCGTACAGACAGTACCCATAGTCAGGATCGAATCTGACCTCTGCTGTCTGTGCAAGAGTTTGCAACTCTACCGCTGCGACCACTGTGCTGCAAAAATTGTACTTTAGTAGTTTTGTTTAGAACCTTTTCATATCTATCGTTTCCCTTGCCCCTGGCCACCGACGTCATAAGATTCCATAAGTGATAGGAGCAGATTTAGGCACTTCGGCCCAATAGAGTCTACATTCACTGAAGCCAATTAACCTACTGGAGTAAACCTGGGGTCTTTGGATGTGGGAGGAGAGAAGGAATCCCACGAGGTTTCGGCTTGAGAACCCGACCCGAAACGTCGGCAATTCCTTCACTCCATAGATGCTGCCTCACCCGAGTCTCATCTAGCATTTTTTGTTTACCTTTGATTTTACCAGCATCTGATTCATTGCTCTTTGACTAAAGAAATTCCTCCGCATCTCCTCACTAAAGGAACATGCTTTAATTCTGAGGCTAATGACCTCTAGTCCTAGACTCTCCTACTAGTGGAAACATCCTCTCTGCAAGTTCTATGTTATCCCACTTTCACTTCCTTTCCCTGTGCACGAGGAACAGTTTACAGAGGCCAGTTGACCTACAAATCCACATGTCTTCGAGATGCGAGAGGAAACCAGAACACCTGGAGAAAACTCATGTGGCCACTGGGAGAACATGCAAATTCCACACAGAAAGCACCCAAGGTCAGAAAGCACCCAGGTCTCTGGTGTTGCGAGGCATCAGCTCTCTGTTACACCAGTGTTGCCTCCATGTTATGAAGGAATTTGCAATTAAATAACTGATCCCAGGCCAGCTATCAACATTGTCACCATTTCTGGTACATAGCGCAGAGACCCAGAATCGAATCTGACCTCGGGTGCTGTCTGTGTGGAGTTTGCACGTTCTCCCCGAGACCACGTGAATTTGTACTTTAGCAGTTTAGTTTAGAATCAGGCCCTTCGGCCCACCAACTCCGCACCGACCAGCGATTCCTGTACACTAGCGCTATCCTACGCACTAGGGACAATTCGAAAACTTTACTGAAGCCAATTAACCGACAAACCTGCACGTCTTTGGAGTGTGGGAGGAAACCGGAACATCCCACGCAGGTCACAGGGAGAACGAGTAAACTCCGTACAGACGGCACCCAGGACCAGGGCGTCACAGTTTAAGAATAAAGGGTAAGTCACTTAAAACAGGTGAGAAAAAACTTTTTCACACAGAGAGTTGTGAATCTGGAATTCTCTGCCTCAGAGGGCGGTGGAGGACGGTTCACTGGATGTTTTAAAGAGAGAGCTAGATAGGGAGTCTTAAAGATAGAGTGAGTCAGGGGTATGGGGAGAAGGCAGGAACGGGGTACTGATTGGGGACGATCAGCCATGTCACATTGAGGGTGGCGGGGTGAGGTGTGGGGGAGTGGGGGGGACGAGGAGGGAGGGGGGAGTAGGGTAGGGGGGTAGGGGGGGAGTGGGGAGTAGGAGAGTGAGAGTGGGGGGAGGATGAGGGAGGTGTGGGGAGGGTGAAGGGGCGGACTGGGGAAGGGAGGGGGAGTGGGGTGTAGGGGGGTGCGGGGAGAGGGGAGGGAGTGTGGTGGGGGGAGGGGGTGGAGTGGTGAAGGGTGGGTAGTGGGAAAGTGGGGAGTAGAGAGTAGTGGGGGGAGTGTGAGTGGTGAGGTGTGTGGGGAAGGGGGTGGATTGTGAAGGGGAGGGTAGTGGGAAGGGGGGGGGAAGTGGGAGTAGAGAGTGGGGGGGAGGGTGAGTGATGAGGTGTGCGGGGGAGTGGGGAGAGTGGGTGAAGCGGGGGTGGGGTTAATGTGTTTCTCCTTCAGGCCTAGCGCCTCCCTCCCGTCCCCCGCCGCCGCCATGATGCCTCCCTCCCGCCTCCTTGCTCCTCTCCCCGGGAGCCCAGCCCAGCCCAGGCCCCGCGGCGCCCGCCATCTCCCCCCCGGCCCCGGGCCAACAATCGCGGACAAACTTCGCCTCACCATCAACCCGCCGCTCGGCTTCACCCGATCCGCCAGCGCACTTCCGGTGGCTCGACAGCACTTCCGCCCCGCTGCCCGGCGCCTCCTGTACTCCTCCCCTCAGTCTTACCTCACTTCCGCCCCCATAGCTTGCTGCCCCGCACCAGCGTCGCTGCTTCCTTGTGCGTCATTTCCGCCCCGCTGCCCGGCGCCTCCTGCGCTCCCCCCCCCTGTCTTACGTCACTCCGCCCCCACTAAATCAGGCCGCGCCTTACCTCACTTCCGCTCCCCTAGGCTTACTGCCCCGCACCGGCGTCGATGCTTCCTCGTACGTCACCTCCGCCCCGCTGCCTGGCGCAGCACTGTAGGCCGCTTGCTGCCCCGCACTTGCGTCACTTCCCCCTCGCGCGTCATTCCAAACCACCAGCTGATCTGAAGGGATTCCCCCTTCACAGAGGCTGCCTGACCAGTTGAGTCTTTTTCACTATATCTCTTTTTTTTAACTTCTCTCAAGTATGTTATGTTATCTCTTCCATACAAAATCATGTTGGTTTAGTTGAATCTTCCCTTTTTTCCTTGCTCTAATTGGCAATCATATCCCTTGATTCCACTGGCCCCAAGAGCTAAATCTAACTCTCTCTTAAAAACATCCAGTGAATTGGCCTCCACTGCCTTCTGTGGCAGAGAATTCCAGATTCACAACTCTCTGGGTGAAAAAAGGTTTTCCTCATCTCAGTCCTAAATGGCCTACCCCTTATTCTTAAACTGTGTGACCCCTGGTTCTGGACTCCCCCCCCAACATCGGGAACATTTTTCCTGCATCTAGCCTGTCCAATCCCTTAAGAATTTTACATGTTTCTATAAAATAACCTCTCATCGTTCTAAATTCCTGTCGATCCCATCCTTTCATCATATGCAAGTCTCGCCATCCCGTGAATTAACCTGATCACTGAACTGTATGGAAAAATATATAATTTCACTGTACTTAGGAACAGATGATGGTAAAGTATCATTAAACCACTCTGCTGCAATAATTGAGCATTACCCAGGAAGAATAAAAAACAGATCACAGGGTTATATTTAAAACAGTTTTATTTAAAGAGACATTCCAATTCCATGAAAAGTATTTTATCAAACATCTTATCCTTAAAGACATCGTGGCACAAATTGTGTTAACATGTGGTATACGGTACATAAGGGACGATGCAAATAGGTCATGGGTTTCCGTGTAGGTAAAGGACTTTTAAAATAAAATTCCCAATCCCTCCCAAATTTCATTGGAAACAAGATTTCAATCTGTGACCAACCAAACAATTAATCCAACTGGTCTATGGTCTGAAGAAGGGTCCCGATCCCAAACAGCACCTGTCCATTCACTCCATAGATGCTGCCTGACCCGCTGAGTTGCTCCAGAGACATGGAGTGATACAGCGTGGAAACAGGCCCTTCGGCCCAACTTGCCCACACTGTCCCATCTACACTATGTAGGGGGAAGAGTTAGCGTGGGTGTCACTGGGGTAGGGTTCATGGCCTCTAGAGGGCATGGGGAAGGAGAGAGAGGGAGGATAGGGGGGAGTGGGGCGAGTACAGGAGAGACAGGTGACCCTGGGGGGGATGGCAAACAGTCGGACTGGTACATGGATAGGACAGGTTTGGAGGGTTATGGACCAAGCGCAGGCAAGTGGGACTAGGTTAGCATGGACATTGTTGGCCGGTGTGGGCGAGTTGGGCCGAAGGGCCTGTTTCCACACTGTATCACTCTATGATTCTATGACTGAGGCAGCGGAGATCATTCTAACCCCAACTCTCACAACAAAGGTGACAGATTTACAAAGGACAACACCTCACACTGAACGCTGTAGTCTTGATCTGTGTACTGTGGACAGCTTGATTGTCTTCATGCCTAGATTTTACCCTGAATGGATAGCACACAAACAAAAGCTTTGCACTGTACCCCATGGCAATAAACTAAACAAAGATGCCACACTGCACACTTTAGTTTACTTTAGAGATACAAGGTGGAAACAGGCCCTTCGGCCCAGCGAGTCCGCACCGACCCCCGCCCATTAACACTATCCTGCACACACGAGGGGTAATTTTACGCATACACCAAGCCAAGAGCTACTAACTACCTCTTTGGTGTCCCTACGACAATAATGGTCCTAGTAGGTCCCTAGGACGGTGCTGGCTCGAAGGGCCGAATGGCCTACTCCTGCACCTGTTGTCTATTGTCAATTGAGTATCCTTGACAGAGTTTTGCTGGCTTTACCTTGCACTAAATGTTATTCCCCTATCACGGGCGGTCACGGTGGTGCAGCGGCAGAGTTGCTGCCTTACAGCGCTTACAGCGCTTACAGCGCCAGAGACCCAGGTTCGATCCCGACTACGGGCGCTGTCTGTACGGAGTTTGCACGTTCTCCCCGTGACCTGCGTGGGTTTTCTCCGAGATGTTCGGTTTCCTCCCACACTCCAAAGACGTGCAGGTTTGTAAAAATTGTCCCTAGTGGGTGTAGGATAGCGTTAATGTGCGGGGATCGCTGGTCGGCACGGACCCGGTGGGCCGAACGGCCTGTTTCTGTGCCGTATCTCCAAACTAAACTCAACTAAATGAAGGGAGACACAAAATGCTGGAGTAACTCAGCGGGACAGGCAGCATCTCTGGAGAGAAGGAATAGGCGACGTTTCGGGCCGAGATCCTTCTTTAGACAGTTCCTTCCTACACATTCCCCTCCCATGCATCTGTACACTGTAAGTGGACCAATTGTAATCATGTATGGTGTTTCTGCTCACTGGCCAGCAGCCGACAAAAAGCTTTTCACTGCACCTCGGTACACCTGAACAACAAACTAAATGGAAACCGAGACCTATTCTCACTCTCCAGGGATGCTGCCTGACCCGCTGAGTTACTCCAGCTCTTTTGAGAATAAGGAGTAAGCCACTTAGAACGGAGACGAGGAAACACTTTTTTCTCACAGAGAGTGGCGAGTCTGTGGAATTCTTTGCCTCAGTGGAGGCCGGTTCTCTGGATGCTTTCAAGAGAGAGCTACATAGGGCTCTTAAAAATAGTGGAGTCAGGGGATATGGGGAGAAGGCAGGAACGGGGTACTGATTGGGGATGATCAGGCATGATCACATTGAATGGCGGTGCTGGCTCGAAGGGTCATAGAAACATAGAAAATAGGTGCAGGAGTAGGCCATTCGGCCCTTCGAGCCTGCACCGCCATTCAATATGATCATGGTCGAATGGCCTACTCCTGCACCTATTGTCTATTGTCTATTTTGTGTCTGTCTGCGATTTAAATCAGCATCTGCAGCTCCTTCCGACACAATGGCGGAGTTGGTGGCCTTCACGACATGTGGAGCGCTGGGAAGCCTTAATGGAGCAGGGCGCTCTTTCTCTCTCACGGTATAATAGAACATTATTTATCCCATGAGGGAAATCGATCTGCCAACAGTCATAAAACACACAAGATACATGAAATTAAAGTGATGTCCAGGATTCTGGATGTACAGAGATTGGGGAGGGGGAGTTCGGAATGTGTGTGGGGGGGGGGGGGGGGGGGGGGGGGGGGGGGGTGGAGTCGGAAGGGGGGGGGGGGAATCACTCAGTCTACCCCCCACGACAGAAGGGGGAGTAGTTGTACTGTTTCATAGCCGCAGGGAAGAATGATCTCCTGTGGCGTTCTGTGCTGCATCTTGGTGGGACCAGTCTGTTGCTGAAGGTGCTCCTCAGGTTGACCAGAGACAGTTTCTACTACCCGGGGGGGGGGGGGGGGGGGGGGGGGGGGGGGCAGATGGTTAAGTCTGCGTTAACCGGGTTTATGTTAGTAATGGTTAATCGGGTTAGTGCGGTTAGTAGAGCGGCAAGCCCACGCCCGGTGCTTGACATTAGTTTGTCGGGTAAGATGCAAAGGCAGCACGAGGTACAAGGCACACACACACACACACGCACAGAGCAGGGGGCTTGCAAAGATCTGCTGTTACACCCACCATCCCCACCCCCCACCCCCCCCCCCCCCCCCCCCCCACCATATCCCCCAAAAGCACCATCAGGAATATCCCGCTTGCAAGCAACACATTCCTTCATCGTTGCACACATTCAGCAGAAATGTGACTCGTTTTAAAGATTTACACAGTCTGTGCTTCTCAAAATGAATGCCCTGTGCCATGATTAGTTTCGTGCTGAGATGCAGTGTGGAGACAGGCCCTTCGGCCCGCCCAGTCCACGCCGACCACACTCGTTATCCCACTGGCTGCACATGATGGGCAGTTCATGCAGAGGCTAAATTAAACTTCCACCCGTCCTTGTTCATAGAAACATAGAAAACATCGAAAATGGGTGCATGAGGAGGCCATTCGGCCCTTCGAGCCAGCACCGCCATTCATTGCTGATCGTCCCCTATCAATAACCCGTGCCTTCTCCCCATATCCCCTGACTCCACTAGCCCCCAGAGCTCTATCTAACTCTCTCTTAAATCCATCCAGTGACTTGGCCTCCACTGCCCTCTGTGGCAGGGAAATTCCACAAATTCACAACTCTCTGGGTGAAAAGGTTTCCTTTCCCCCCCCCCCCCCCCTCCCCCTTAGTGCAGAGATGCAGCGTGGACACAGGCCATTCAGCCCGCCCAGTCCATGCAGACCACACTCGTTATCCCACTGACTGCACACGATGGGGCGGTTCATGCAGAGGCTAAATTAAACTTCCACCCATCCTTGTTCTCCAGAGACGCTGCCTGATCCGCTGAGTTACTCCAGCACGTTGGGTCTCAACCAGCATCTGCTGCTCCTCGTTCCTGCTAACCCACACAAAGCCGCACGTCTTTGTGATGCGGGGGGTTGGGGGGGAGACCGGAGCGCCTGTGGGAAAACCTACGTGGTCCCCAGGGAGAAGGTGCAAACTCCACGTACAGACAGCACCCGAGGTCAGGATCGAACCGGGGTCTCTGGCGCTGCGCAAAGCTTGTGCACGGGAGACCCATCCGGTAGGGAAGGCTATTTGCCGCGAGTTGTAGACGCCTGACATAGTCTGGCCCCTGGGTGAGGTCGACCTTTGGCACAGGGTTTTTTTTTTTGAGACAGATAGAAAAGCACAGCCACGTCTCACACGGTGAACTAAGGCTCGAGGGATGAAGTTGTGTAGGGCTCACTCTCCGAGAGGACACCACACACACACACACCTCACTCAGAGAGTCACAGCCCCGAGCTGAAGGCATGCACGTTGGGTTTGGAATTGCCCGAGCTGCCAGCCCAGAAATTCCTGATGGTGCCACATACGTTTAAAGGGGCACCATTGGCCTGGTGGGGACCACACACACACACCTTTCTTATGTGGGGACCTTACAGTGCGGAATACCGCACTCCGTTTACTTCTAAGCCCATCCCCCCCCCCCCCCCTCAAATTTTGCCATCCCCCCCCTCCCCTCCCCCCATCAAATTTTGCCCCCTTCCCCTCCTCTCCTGAAAGGTCTTTGTGGAAGACAGAGCCTCCCTGGCAGCTTCTGCCCCCCAGTAGCGCACTCACCATGAACTAGCGGGGCACAACATTGCTGTCAGGTCGAGGGCGAGCCCCTAGAAGTGGGGGCCCCAACATCGTGTGTGAAGTCCCGGCTAACAGACAGATAGAAGCTGGACTTTTCAACCAATTATTCCGCTCCCCGCTCCAAAAAGCCAATGTAGCGCTCCCACCCCCCCAACTTTGGGGGTGGGAGATTGCAACCTTCACATGGTCCGCCCTGCTTCGACTAATGCAATCAACTCGACGTGCACAAACGGAAGATCAAATAGAGCAAGCTGTTGTACAACTTTAGGCTGTGCACGCCACAGGAAAGAGGAAGAAGACCCCCAACTTTCTGGTTCTGTATCTGAACCGTACCATCACCATTGTACATTACGTTAGGAGGGTCATGTGCAAAATCGCAATTAAATAACAAAAACAGCGCGTCTCAAAAACGCCCTCCGCGATTTTTGAGCCGCGTTTCGTAATTAGAAACCCAGTCCCTCTCTCGTCTGCATGTATATGGTGGAAGAAAACTCCCCCCCCCCCTCTTATTCCTGCAGGTTCAGAATTGAATCGTTTTGGGTCAAGTACCAAATTCCAAGTCTCGGCTAGCCGGCTCACTCGGGATTCAAAAAGCCATTGGTGCCCCGTTACGAACGTGGACATACCCCCCCCCCCCCCCCCCCCCCCCCCCCCACATACACACACACACACACACACACACGTCTTAAAGAAACCCCCCCCTCCCCCCGAGCCGGGCCTGATCATTCAAAGCTTCCATGCACTGCAAAGCAGGAGAGCTGCCTCCATTGTTAGTAAGCAGGTAACCATTAGTGGGGTTAGTAATGGTTAGTAAAAAAAAACCAGAGCGTTCCTGGTTTCAGAGTATTAGTAGGTCTTCTACCTGTAGATACGTTACTTGTTACCTGGGCCTCTTGCAGAAGGCACAGGAGACTTTCTGCATCTCCCAACAACTTTAACCCATTCATTGATCACACGTTTTACATGTTGTCACCCTTTCAGGACTTGGTTCACAAGTTCACTAGTTATAGGGGGGGAATTTAGGCCATTCGGCCCATCGAGTCCACTCCGCCATTCAATCATGGCTGGTCTCTGCCTCCTAATCCAATTTTCCTGCCTTCTCCCCATAACCCTTGGCATCTAATCAAGTATCTATCTGTCTATCTCTGCCTTAAAAATATCCATTGACTTGGCCTCCACAGCCCTCTGTGGCAATGAGTTCCACAGATTCACCACACCCTGACTAAAGAAGTTCCTCCTCGCCTCCTTTCTTAAAGGCGCCCTTCAATTCTGGTGAATCTGTGGAATTCTTTGCCACAGAAGGCTGTGGAGGCCAAGTTGATGGATGTTTTTCAGGCAGAGATAGATAGATTCTTGATTAGTGCGGGTGTCCGGGGTTTACGGGGAGAAGGCAGGAGAATGGGGATGGGAGGGAGAGATAGATCAGCCATGATTGAAATGGCGGAGTAGACTTGACGGGCCGAATGGCCTAATTCTGCTCCTATCGCTTATGAACACCAATTAACCTCATTCGGTTCCGTCCTCAAAGAGTTTGAAAGGCCTTGTGCGACAATACCTCCCGACTTCTGTGAAGCTGCGAGCTGGCGGGATCGTTTTGGTTTGGAATTCCCACTCCTTCCTTCCCCCCCCCCCACCCATCCCCCGCGAGATTCCACACCAGAAAACCCCACTGGCGTGAAGCGGGGGGCAGGGTCTAAAGACCACGACCTGCGCACGCCCGCCTCTCGTCGTGCGAGGAGAGCCAACCGCCAATTCCAGGTGGGCTCCGGCAGATCTGGGTGGGTGTTCAGATTCAGATTCAGATTCAGATTCAATTTTAATTGTCATTGTCAGTGTTTCCCCCCCCCCCCCCCCCCTCCCCGACCATCTCAACTCCTACACATCAAAGATCCTATAGCGGAGCAAGATAGACCACTCCTGCTAAATGCAATGGGCTGACGTGTAGTACGCAACGGAGCGGAACGTGGGCCTTTTTTTCATCCATTTCCGTAACCGGACCCGACCCGACCCGACCCGACCCGACCCGCAGTGTAATCAACGTTGCGGGGGAACAGTTTGTGTCAATAAATTAAAATTCTGAAAACGAGGAGATGATTTTTGCCAAATAACTTTGATTTTTACGAGGATGTTTCCGTAACCGGCTTCCGTCTCCGCGTTAGTATCTTTGCTCCGCTACGGGATCTTTGGTGCGGAGACGGAAGCCGGTTACGGAAATGGGGCCGAAAATCACCCATGAATCTGCCCATGACCGTACTAGGTCTTTTTCGTCGAGTGGGCCATCTTGCTCGCTGTAGGATCTTTGCTACGCACGAGGATCGATCGCCACCATCTACGCCGGCTCTCCAGGGGCCGCAGTTTCCGATTCACAGCCACGGCAGGGAACGTATTGGCTGCACAAGACTTACTAGCCCCTAAAGCAGGTTGACGATCACCCCCCCCCCTTCCCCTTCGGCCATCTTCTGACCGACGATGCCTCGGGCAATACCTACCTGGTGGGTCAAACCTGGATCACAACAAAGGGCTTGTGATGGTGAACGGGTTAAAGTACAAAATCTGGTGGTTATCGTTTTCTGACCACGGGCAAACTCGGTCCCATCTGGTAGCAGAATTTATTCTTAAATTTAATCTGGGTGCAGAGAGGATGTTTCCACGAGTGGGAGAGTCTAGGACCAGAGGCCGCAGCCTCAGAATTAAATTCAGACGAGAACTGGCCTGGGAAACACAGAAACCTCCAAAGTAGGCCTCAAAAGAACCATTAGTAGTAGTGGGTTAGTACTAGTTTATTTTGTTAGAGCATGCAGTGTGTTTAGTAAAGAGCTTGTATCAGCTCTGCATGTCCTCCTCCATCTTTGCCCATTCATGCAACTTCACCGAGTCACCACCCCCCCCTCCTCCCTTTAAACTTCAACGAACAACTTGGCCTGGGAGAGAAGGAGAAAGACATAGGCCGGGGCAGAGTGGGTGCGGAGAGGATGTTTCCACCAGTGGGAGAGTCCAGGATCAGAGGCCGCAGCCTCAGAATGAAAGGATGTTCCTTTGGGAAGGAGATGAGGAGGGATTTAGATAGGGCTCTTAAAGATAGAGGAGTCAGGAGATATGGGGAGAAGGCAGGAACGGGGTACTGATTGTAGATGATTTGCCATGGTCACATCGAATGGCGGTGCTGGCTCGAAGGGCCGAATGGCCTACTCCTGCACCTGTTGTCTATTGTCCATTGAATTCCTTTAGTCAGAGGGCGGTGAATCTGTGGAATTCGTTGCCACGGAAGGCTGTGGAGGCCAAGTCAGTGGATATTTCCAAGGCGGAGATAGATTAGTACGGGTGTTAGGGGTTGTAGGGAGAAGGCAGGAGAATGGGGTTTGGAGGGAGAGATAGATCAGCCATGATTGAATGGCAGAGTAGACTCGATGGGCCGAATGGCCTAATTCTGCTCCCATCACTTATGAACAATTTCTCGAGAGGAATATCTTAGCTGGGAAAGACACAATCCCTTTCAGATAAACAAGAATCATACGGATTTGGCTGCCAGAGGAGGTAGTTGAGGCAGGAACTATAGTAGCATTTGATACACACTTGGACAGATTCATGGATTGGAATGGTTTGGAGGGGGTGGGGGGGGGGGGGGGGGGGGGGGGGAGATATGGGCCAAAAGTGGGAAAATTCACTGGAGTTTAGAAGGATGGCGGGGGAGTCTTATAGAAACATATAAAATTATAAAAGGACTGGACAAGCTAGATGCAGGAAAAATGTTCCCAATGTTTGGGCGAGTCCAGAACCAGGGGCCAAAGTCTTAGAATAAAGGGGAGGCCATTTAAGACTAAGGTGAGAAAAAACCTTTTCACCCAGAGAGTTGTAAATTTATGGAATTCCTTGCCACAGAGGGCAGTGGAGGCCAAGTCACTGGATGGATTTAAGAGAGAGTTAGATAGAGCTCTAGGGGTTAGTGTAGTCAAGGGATATGGGGAGAAGGCAGGCACGGGTTATTGATAGGGGACGATCAGCCATGATCACAATGAATGGCGGTGCTGGCCATTCGAAGGGCCGAATGGCCTCCACCTGCACCCATTTTCTATGTGTCTATAATGAGACTTGACCAGAGGGTCAGCAGGGATGAGTTGGGCCGAAGGGCCAGTTCTGTGCCGTATGACTATCTCATCAGTGCTGAGGGAAACTCAAGGTGGAGATGTGTATTTAGTGCATGAGTGAACGGACTGACATCTAGTGGTCTGAGAATTTAGTCAATGCAAAGGCAGGTGTAGCTAGCTCAATGGCAGGAGAAGCAGCGATAAATGGAGCCCAGCAAAAATGGTTTAGAAGGAACTGCAGATGCTGGAAAAATCGAAGGTAGATAAAAATGCTGGAGAAACTCAGCGGGTGAGGCAGCATCTTTGGAGCGAAGGAATAGGTGACGTTTCGGGTCTTGACCCGAAACGTCACCTATTCCTTCCTCCATAGATGCTGCCTCACCCGCTGAGTTTCTCCAGCATTTTTGTCCACCAGCAAATATGGGAACAGCTTCATCCAAGACTGCCAGACGCAGCCACCTACCTCCCTTCCATTGACTCCATCTACACTTCACGCTGCCTCGGCAAGGCCAGCAGCATCATCGAGGACCAGTCACACCTCCCCTGGCCACTCCCTCTTCTCCCCTCTCCCATCAGGCAAGAGGTACAGAAGTGTGAAAATGCACACACCTCCAGATTCTGGGACAGTTTCTTCCCGGCTGTTATCAGGCAACTGAACCGGCCTCTCACCAGCCTAAGAGCGGTCCTGACCACCAATCTACCTCCGAACTTTCACTATGTTATGCACATGTGACAAGAAAGCACCGTTGAACAATTGATTGAGAGATAATAAGAGTTTCGAGCAGGAGTAGGCCACTTTAGTTTAGTTTAGAGATACAGCGCGGAAACAGGCCCATTAGCCCTCCGAGTCCGTGCCGACCAGCGATCCCTGCACATTAACACTACCTTGGGGACAATTTACATTTACACCAAGCCAACTAGCCTACCAACCTGTACGCCTTTGGAGTGTGGGAGGAAACCGAAGATCTCGGAGAAAACCCACGCAGGTCACGGGGAGAAGGTACAAACTCCGTACAGACAAGCACCCGTAGTTGGGATCGAACCCGGGTCTCTGGCGCTGTAAGGCAGCAACTCTACCGCTGCGCCACCGTGACTGCCATCAACAGACCCCAGTCTGTGAGGTTAGACAAGCACACCTCTTCAACCCTCACCCTGAACACCGGCGTTCCTCAGGGCTGTGTGCTGAGCCCCCTCCTCTACTCCCTCTTCACCTATGACTGCACACCTGTACATGGTACTAACACCATCATCAAGTATGCAGATGATACAACGGTGATTGGCCTCATCAGCAACAACGATGAGCTGGCCTACAGGGAGGAGGTCCAGCACTTAGCAGCATGGTGCGCTGACAACAACCTGGCCCTTAACTCCAAGAAGACCAAGGAGCTCATTGTAGACTTCAGGAAGTCCAGAGGCGGCACGCACACCCCCATCCACATTAACGGGACGGAGGTGGAACGTGTTTCTAGCTTCAGGTTCCTGGAGTCAACATCTCCGATGACCTCTCTTGGACCCACAATACCTCTACTCTGATCAAGAAGGCTCATCAGCGTCTCTTCTTCTGAGAAGACTGAAGAAGGTCCATCTGTCTCCTCAGATCCTGGTGAACTTCTACCGCTGCACCATCGAGAGCATCCTTACCAACTGCATCACAGTATGGTATGGCAACTGCTCTGTCTCCGACCGGAAGGCATTGCAGAGGGTGGTGAAAATTGCCCAACGCATCACCGGTTCCACGCTCCCCTCCATTGAGTCTGTCCAAAGCAAGCACTGTCTGCGGAGGGCGCTCAGCATCGCCAAGGACTGCTCTCACCCCAACCATGGACTGTTTACCCTCCTACCATCCGGGAGGCGCTACAGGTCTCTCCGTTGCCGAACCAGCAGGTCGAGGAAACAGCTTCTTTCCGGCCGCTGTCACTCTACTAAACAACGTACCTCGATGACTGCCAATCACCCCCCCCCCCCCCGGACACTTATTATTATTTTTTTTTATTCAAAATCGTTTGCTATGTCGCTCTTCAAAGGAGATGCTAAATGCATTTCGTTGTCTCTGTACTGTACACTGACAATGACAATTAAAATTGAATCTGAATCTGAATCTGAATCTGAAAATCTGCTTAAATCTACTCCACTGTTAACTGATAGGATCGTGGCTGATCAGATGGCGACCTCAACCCGATATCCATCCTCATCATTGTACCGTGGCAAACATGATAACTAAGTCAGCACTCTTCAAAATAGTGAGACCACACCTGGAGTATTGTGTGCAGTTTTGGTCCCCTAATTCGAGGAAGGACATTCTTGCTATTGAGAGAGTGCAGCGTAGGTTTACAAGGTTAATTCCCGGGATGGCGGGACTGTCATATATTGATAGAATGGAGCGGCTGGGCTTGTATACTCTGGAGTTTAGAAGGATGAGAGGGAAACTCATTGACACATATAGGATTGTTAAGGGCTTGGACATGCTAGAGGCAGGAAACATGTTCCCGGTGTTGGGGGAGTCCAGACCCAGGGGCCACAGTTTAGGAATAAGGGGTAGGCCATTTAGAACGGAGACGAGGAAACACTTTTTCTCATAGAGAGTGGTGACTCTCTGGAATTCTCTGCCTCAGAGGCCGGTTCTCTGGATATTCTCAAGAGAGAGCTAGATAGGGCTCTTAAAGATAGCGGAGTCAGGGGATATGGGGAGAAGGCAGGAACGGGGTACTGATTGTGGATGATCAGCCATGATCACATTGATGCGGTGCTGGCTCGAAGGGCCGAATGGCCTACTCCTGCACCTATTGTCTATTGTCTATCCCCGTCACCTCTGACAATGCAATAATTGGTGAACAGTTCACACTGGAACCCACGCTATGTTTCACCCATCTACTAAAGGATACCAAGTACTGGCTTACAAGTTCCCTTCCAAGGACTTCTGACGTATACGCCAGGACTAGTGTGGATGGGGCATGTTGGTCGGTGTGGGCAAGTCGGGCCGAAAGGCCCGTTTCCACTCTGTGTGACTCTATGCCCATGGATATAATAACGGCCATCAGTGAAAATGTTCATCTCATAATGTTGTTGCTTTTATGAACTGAAGAGAGAAAATACTGAGGAAAAGAAACACAGGTCTGACCTCCCGTAGACTTGAAACCTTTCCCCTTAGACACGAGCTATCCAACCTGCTCATTTTAAACTGGAACTGGAGGAAGGAACTGCAGATGCTGGTTTAAACCGAAGATAGGCACCAAGAGCTGGAGTAACTCCCTGGAGAATAGGAATCTAATCGTTTAGTTTCGGGTCGAGATTAGAGTCTGGAGAAAAAACGTTTTCACCCAGAGAGTTGTGAATTTATGGAATTCCCTGCCACAGAGGGCAGTGGAGGCCAAGTCACCGGTTGGATTTAGGAGAGAGTTAGATAGAGCTCTAGGGGCTAGTGGAGTCAAGGGATATGGGGAGAAGGTAGGCATGCGTTATTGATAGGGGACGATCAGCTATGATCACAATGAATGGCGGTGCTGGCTCGAAGGGCCGAATGGCCTCCTCCTGCACCTATTTTCTGTGTTATATGTTTCTATGAAGAAGGGTCTCGACCCAAAACGTCACCTATTCCTTTTCTCCGGAGATGCTGCCTGTCCCGCTGAGTTACTCCAGCTTTTTGGGTCCATCTTCTGCTCAGAGTTTCATGCCAGCTTTGGTGTCAGGTTTCCAGCATCTGCTGTATTGTGTGCGCTTGCTTCTGCCAGTGTACGCACTGACCAACTGATAGCTTCTAACACCAAGGTCTATCGTTGGTTAATCGCAATTAGTAAGAGGTTTGCATCGCACACGTTAGTAGCAGTTAGTTTCTTTCCATGCACGTTAGTAGCAGGCTGCCGTAGAGTGGTTAAAAGGTTGGGTTGATCTATTAATGCGTCTGCCCGTGTTCCAAGTTATTGTTTGTGCCTCAGTTGTGTTATTAATTGTGCTTTCTGCACAAGTTGAATCCAAACTTTAGACTTTAGAGATACAGCGCGCAAACAGGCCCTTCGGCCCACCGAGTCCGCGCCGACCAGCGATCACCCCGTACACTAACACTATCCTACACACACTGGGGACAATTTACAATTGTAACCAAAGAGTCAATTAACCCACAAACCTGTGCACTTTTGGAGTGCGGGAGGAAACCGGAAACCCCCCCCCCCCAGAAAGAAAACCCCACGCGGTCACGGGGAAAACGTACAAACTCCACATAGACAGCACCCGAGGTCAGGATCGAACCCGGGTCTCCGGCGCCGTGAGGCAGCAGCTCTACCGCTGCGCCACCGTGCCACCCTCAACCCAGTAACCTTTCTGTGGAAACAAGGAACTGCAGATGCTGGTTTTACGAAAAAGGACACAAAGTGCTGGAGTAACTCGGCGGGAGAGGCAGCATCTCTGGATAGATGACGTTGTGGGTCAGGACCGTTCTTCGGTTGGGGGAGGGGGGGTGGGGGAGGGTTAAGAAACAGTTTAGACGGGTACATGGACAGGACAGGTTAGGAGGAATATGGACCAAACGTGGGCAGGTGGGACTAGTGTAGCTGGGACTTTGTTGGCAAGTTGGGTCGAAGGGCAAGTTTCCACGCTGTATCACTCTATGACTGAAATCTAACTGAACACAGGCAGGGAAAATACTTCCTAACAAGAGGCAGAGAGGTAATTAACCACAATATAATTAGCGGCGAATCACACTGTAATTACATCAACTACATAGAAGAATATAATAAATGACAGCTGGGTAGCAGTTAACTCGAATCCACGCCGAATAATATTTAACCTCATCCATTATTGGCTAAATAATAATTATTCTTTAGATTTGCCTTATGCCAGGCATTGAGAATAGCGTGCGTTACAGCGTGGATACAGCCCCTTCGGCCCACCGAGTCCGCGCCGACCAGCGATCCCCAAACACTAACACTATCCAACACACACTTAGGGACAATTTACAATTTCACCAAAGCCAAATTAACCTGCAAACCTGCACGTCTTTGGAGTGTGGGAGGAAACCGGATCCCCCGGAGAAAACCCACGCAGGTCACGTGGAGAATGCACAAACTCCGCACAGACAGCACCAGAGGTCAGGATGGAACACCGCTGGTCACTGGCGCTGAGAGGCAGCAACTCTACCGCTGCGCCACCGTGCCGCCCACAATTTTCAGCTATTTAATTTGGATGGGACCATTTTCTCCCGTTTGAGATCAAACAACAATTTGCGTTTATTGGGCACATTTGAAGTTGTGAATAGTCCCTCCGTGACTTGAAGAATCAAAATATGTCATCTTGCATTGTCTGGCAATACTAAAGGGCCTGTCCCACTGTACGAGGTAATTCAAGAGTTCTCCCGTGATTCGATCTCGTGTAATGTACGTAGCGGGTCCGTAGGGGCTCGTACGAGTAAAAAGTAACAATTTTTCTCATCACGAGTATTTTTTTACTCGCGAACATTTTTCACGGTGTCGAATAAACGTCACGAGTTTACCGGATTTGCCGAGTACCTACCGTTCCTCGTACGAGCCGCTACGTGACAACCACAAGCTCCTACGTACCCGCTACGTACATTACACGAGCTCGAATCAGGGGAGAACTCGGGAGAACTCTTGAATTACCTCGTACAGTGGGACAGGCCCTTAAGATAGACAGTCAAAATCCGAGTCTAGTTAGTTTAGTTTATTGTCATTGTGCACCGAGGTACAGTGAAGAGCTTTTGCCGCCTGCTAGACTGTCACTTCAGACATAGAGACGGTGTTTTGAGGATTGTGGACGTAGACCGGACCAGCACGCAAACCCACCTCCCTACCGTTGACTCCATCTACACCTCACGCTGCCTCGGCAAGGCCAGCAGCATAATCAAGGCCCAGTCTCACCCAAACCACTCCCTCTCCCATCAGGCAAGAGGTACAGAAGTGTGAAAACCAACGCACACACCTCCAGATTCAGGGACAGTTTCTCGCCGGCTTCTTGGAATCTCAAGTGAGACTTGGTGAAAACAGTTGGTCCAAGCGCAACGTTTAGTTTAGACCAACGTGACCTATTCACGGACATCTCGGACTGATTCCAAGATGGCGACCGACCCATTTGACCATTTGCGTGCTGGCCACAGAAGCAAATCTCCAATCACACATTACAATCGCTCCACACTCTCAAATATCAACGTTTCTAACTTTAATTATGACCCTCGGACTATGCTTGATCTCACGTTGCAGGCTTCACCTTGCACTCAACGTTATTCTCTTACCATGCACCTGTACACTGCAAATGGCTCGATTGTAATCATGTACTGTCTTGCCGCTGAGTGGATAGCGCACAGCAATAAGCTTTTCCCTGTACCTCGGTACACGTGACAATAAACTAAACTGAATCCGAAAACTGATCGGATCGACACCGGGGGGACAACTACTAGATATAAACAATGGCTCCGAATGCCCAGGAAGTGGCGCATTCTTCAAGTTAGTTGTTACACTATGAATAGCGATTAGTTTGTCAGCAACATTGGTTAGAAATGTTAGTATCAAATCAGGTTAGTTACATGGCAGTGTGGGTAAACATGCTTCAGACTACGATCATCAGACAGTTGTGCACCCCGAGGCTGTCGTAGATGCGAACTCTAAAGGAACGGTGGCGGATTTTGAGTCCGTTTAAAGGGCCTGTCCCACTTGGGCGACCTAATTGGCGAGTTTGGAAGAGCTTAGGAGAGTCTGAAAAAAATGTCATGTTGAAGACCTCCTTCGACCATGTTGAAGCCTAGCTACAACTAACTTCGGGAAAATTGGACACCGAATAGTGGAGAGTGAAGGCGACCTCCCTTCCCTTCGACTATGATGATGACTATCTACGACTAGCTTCGACTACCCTCGATTACCTACGACTAACATGCCGACCTACTACGACTAAACCTACGAGTAAAAAAGTATCGATTTTTTTCCATGGCGACCTTTTTTTACTCGCGGGCATTTTTTGAACATTTTGACAAAAACGCCGCGACCTAGCTGAGGCCTCGAGTACGCGGAGACCACTCTCGAGCATGAAGGAGAGTTACGAAGACCTCCTACCACCTCGTGGCGACCATGCAGCGAGTACGAGTCGAGGGCAAACTCGCCAGAACTGGCGGTAGAGGTCGCCCAAGTGGGACAGGCCCCTTTCAGTGTGTAATCTTCCCCAAACTCCAGCCTTCAACTTGGGGGCGAAAAGGTGGAGAGAGGGAGGGGGACGCAGGTATTTGCTCGGACGATGTTTTCAGTGGGGCTGTGGGATAGGTTCAATACGGGCCATATCGGCGCGGCGCGGCACGGTGGCACAGCGGTAGAGTTGCTGCATCAGTGACAGCCCCAGTGTAATCGAGAATCCTGCCATCATTCAAAGCAATGACATGACGTTAGTGATTAGTCAGTGTTAAGAAGGCACCCGTACCAAGATCTTGCACTGTTAGTACATGCGTTAGTTGGTGGTTAAATCTGATTAGTAAAATATTAATCTAATTCAATTACAATTTCAACTCCGAAGAGCTCCCGACCATTTGTTAAATTGACCAAATTCAAGTTTAACTTGCGGCTTTGGGCTTTAGAGATACAGTGCGGAAACAGGCCCTTCGGCCCACCGTGTCCGCGCTGACCAGCGATCCCCGCACACTACACACATTCGGGACAATTGACAATTTTACCAAGTCAATTAACCTACAAACCTTCACGTCTTTGGAGTGTGGGAGGAAACCAGAACGCCCGGAGAAAACCCACGCAGGTCATGGGAAAAAATTACAAACTCCGTACAGACAGCACCCGTGGTATGGATCAAACCCGGGCCTCTGGCGCCGTAAGGCAGCAACTCTACCGCTGCGCCACCGTGCCGCCCTTCTGCAGACGATGAGTCTGAAGACGTGGACCTCGAGCCAAAACGTCGCCCATTCCTTTTATCCCAAGATGCTGCCTGTCCCGCTGAGTTACTCCAGAATTGAGTCTACCTTTGGTGTAAACCAGCATCTGCAGTTCCTTCCTGCGCATTTTGTCTGCCCCTATTCAAATTCATGCAATCAGACAGACAAAAAATGCTGGAGTAACTCAGCGGGTCAGGCGGCATCTTCGGAGAAAAGGAATAGGTGACGTTGAGGGTTGAGATCCTTCTTCAGACAGAGTCAGGGGAAAGGTTAACAAGAGATATATAGATTGCGATTATGGAGAGATATAGAACGAATGAATGGAAGATATGCAAAAAGTAATGGCTGATCAGGGAATAGTGGAGCCCACAATGGTCCATTGCTGGCTGTGGGCTAGGTGATAATGAGTTGTACAGACAATGAAACTCAGCAGGATGTGAATGAAACCACAGCCATGACTCGGGTGGCAGAGGGAAGATGTACATCCTAGTCTGTGAATGGAGTGGAGTAAATGGTGAATTTGAAGTTTAGTTTAGTTTAGAGATACAGCGAGGAAGCAAGTTCATCCGCACACCGAGTCCACACTGACCAGCGATCCACGCGTACTTACACCATCCTACATGCACAATTAGCCAATTAGCCGACAAACCTGCACGTCTTTGGAGTGTGGGAGGAAACCGGAGCACCCGGAGAAAACCCACGCAGTCACGGGGAGAACGTACAAACTCCATACAGACAGCACCCCTGGTCGGGATCGAATTTGGGTCTCTGGCGCTGTGAGGCAGCAACTCTACCGCTGCGCCACCGTGCGGCCCAGCAAGGGAATTTTAAGGCAAGGGGAAGATACTCGAACTTCAGACCTGCCCGTTTGTACATTGTACCCTCATGCAGGTACTTATCTCTGGTTCCCTGTTAAACCCAACACTGGGCAATGTCAGGGCTCTGTGTCGTCGCAAACCCGTGGGTCGTCGGCGCCAGAGGCCCGTCTCCTCTTGCTGCTGGATCCTCTTCCTCCCGCCTCGAGGTCGGCCAGCTCACCCGCGGAGATTCCCTCGGGTACAGGAGGCGCTAGGAGATGAAAGAGAAGACACAAAGTGCCGGAGTAACTCGGCGGGTCAGGCAGCATCTCTGGAGAAAAAGGAATAGGTGACGTTTCAGGTCGAGATCCCTCTTCAGATTGAGAGTCGGGGGGGGGGGGGGGGGGGGGGAGGTTGGAGGGGAACTAGAGGTACGAAAAGGTTCAGAACAAATCAGAGCCGGCACCGATGGCCAAGGGAAGGTGGAGCCCACAATGGTCCATTGTTGGCAGTGGAAGAGGTGATAACAAAGGGATACGAGGGTGTGAACAGTGGGATTGGAGAGACGACTAGCGCGGGGGAGGGAGGGATGGCGAGAGAGGGGGGAAGCAAGGGTGACTTGAAATTGGAGGATTACAATATCAATGTTCATACCGCTGGGGTGTAATCTGCCCAAGCGGAGAATGAGGTGCTGCTCTTCCACTTTGCGTTGGGCCTCACTCTGACAGTGGAGGAGGCCCAGGACAGATAGGTCAGTGTGGGAATGGGAGGGGGAGTTAAAGTGT
This sequence comes from Leucoraja erinaceus, assembly GCF_028641065.1. NCBI lineage: Eukaryota > Metazoa > Chordata > Chondrichthyes > Rajiformes > Rajidae > Leucoraja > Leucoraja erinaceus. The sequence goes on from NC_073401.1 coordinate 28,291,147, forward strand.
TTGGCAACCGGGAGATCGCGTAGACCCAGGCGGACTGAGCGGAGGTGTTCAGCGAGACGATCGCCCGGTCTGCGCTCGGTCTCGCCGATATATACAGTACCCCCACACACCGAGACCATGATTAACCAACGTGATTGAGCTCACAATGAAAGATCGTGTAGACTTGCGGCGAGTTTTTGTTGGCCATTGGAAGGTCGAACCAACTTACCTCAGTGTTTGAAGGGCCTGGAGTTCTTTACCCTTCTGCCAGGTCTCGTTTCCAGTCCGTGCAACAGAATGAACACAGGCCTCAGACTCCCTCCCCCAGCGGCACAGTTTCTAGAAGCAAACAGCCAGACCGCCGCCATCTTGGATGGATGGTCTTGTCAGTGGCGCCTGAATCCCAAAGAACAAACAGAGTCAAAACCAAAGAAAGCCTGAATTAGGCCATTCGGCCCATCAAGTCTACTCTGCCATTCAATCAGCACTGATCTATCCCTCCCTGCTAACCCCATTCTCCTGCCTTCTCCCCATAACCCCTGACACCCGCACTAATCAAGAATCCATCTATCTCCACCTTAAACATATCCATTGACTTGTGGCCTCCACAGCCTTCTGTGGCAAAGAATTCCACAGATTCACCGCCCTCTGACTGAAGAAATTCCTCCTCATCTCCAATGGACGTCCTTTCATTCTCAGGTCCTAGACTCTCCCACTAGTGGAAACATCCTCTCCACATCCACTCTATCCAGGCCTTTCACTATTCGGTAAGTTTCAATGAGGTTCCCCCCCCCCACCCATCCTTCCAAACTCCAGCGAGTAGCGGCCCTGCCCCGTTAAACGCTCATCGCGTATAAAGTGCGCGTTTTTAAACCCCAGCCTCTGTTACTGAATGTCCTTCAAGGCTTTAGAACGACATGCATTTTTCATCATCTGCTTTCTAAAAATAATCATCTGCACTGCTCGATCTCACATCAGCCGTCAAAGTTCATCATTAATTATGCACAGATTTCCTTCTCAGTTTTTTTCCACGAACTCGGTCTCTGCAGTCAGTGGCGTGAGGAGGCTAGAGGAGGAACAAATGTTCCCCAGAGGCGGGTGGTGGGTGGGTGGGCGGGGAGGGGGGTGAGGAACTTGCTGCCCCTGTGGCTGTGAGGGTCGCCAACTTTCCCCACTCCCAAATAAGGGACAAATGATCGAAATAAGGGACATGTTCCCGACGGCATTTTGTTGTCCGACTGGGCGGTGGCTGGGTGAATGATGAGTTGGCCCGGGTGCTGGACTGCACACAAAGCCCAGCCGGCGGGGCAGCTGAGGAGTTTTGGCCCGGGCTGTCCGTCACCCCATCTAACTCATGAACCGATGATCGGCCGTGGGAAGGAGGGGTGGTGGTGTCGGTGGTAAGCGAAGGTCCGAAGGTCGACCGCTGACCGACCGACGGGGCCACGGGCGAGGCGCTGCTGCTGCACTCCATGGGCTGCACTACGTTGGGACTTTGTTCTGGCCTTCCCGGGCCTTCCAGTCTGTGGGAAGGTCTCGCCCCCAAAAAAGAGTCACCCGTTCCTTAGAAACATAGAAAATAGGTGCAGGAGTAGAGGCCATTCGGCCCTTCGAGCCTGCACACCATTCAATATGATCATCCAACTCAGTATCCTGTACCTGCCTTCTCTCCATACCCCCTGATCCCTCTAGCCACAATCAAACTCCTTCTTAAATATAGCCAATGAACTGTGGCCTCAACTACTTTCTGTGGCAGAGAATTCCACAGATTCACCACTCTCTGTGTGAATTTTTTTTTTCTCATCTCAGTCCTAAAAGATTTCCCCCTTATCCTTAAACTGTGACCCCCTTGTTCTGGACTTCCCCAACATCGGGAACAATCTTCCTGCATCTAGCCTGTCCAACCCCTTAAGAATTTTGCGAGTTTCTATAAGATCCCCCCCTCAATCTTCTAAATTCTAGCAAGTACATCCCTTCTCTCCAGAGATGCTGCCTGGCCCGCATCTGAGTGACTCCAGCGCTTTGTGTCAGTGCTGGAGGTCGGCTGTGTGAATGCCACGTTTTGCTGGGGATTAGAAAGAAAACAAAACAAAAAAAAAAACAGATAGCACCGAAATGGCATCGAGTGGAAGTGAGCCGGAGAGAGGATTATTTCCCTCATCTTTGACAGCTTAAAGCCGAGTGTAAAAATCAAGGGCAGCCAAGGGCAACACTGCCGTGGGATTTATGCTTTAGTTCTGCAGTCGCCTAATCCTTCCATCAATCCGCGCTGGAATTAAACCTGGGTATCAAAATGCCAAGCATTGAAAGATTTAAACCTATTTAAGCAGATTGAAGCAACATTACATTTCACTTACAATACTAACTCAAACTGTTCTTTTTTTTTTTTCGCTCTGGGTTCAACTTAATTTGCCAACAACGTGATCCATTTTGTTCCAACCCCCGTCTTAGTTTAGAGATACAGCGCGGAAACAGGCCCTTCGGCCCACTGAGTCCGCGCTGACCAGCGATCCCCGCACACCCACGTCTCTGGAGAGTGTGGGAGGAAACTGAAGATCTCGGAGAAAACCCACGCAGGTCACGGGGAGAACGTACAAACTGCGTACAGACAGCACCCGTGGTCGGGATCGAACCAGGGTCTCTGGCGCCGTGAGGCAGCTTTGCTGCCGCTGCGCCACCGTGCCGCCTACGGGTCAATTGTGTTCAACAGTCAAGGGGTAGCACAGTGGCCCAGTGGAAGAATTGCTGCCACACACCGCCAGAGACCCGGGTTCGATCCCGACCAAGGGTGCTGTCTGTACGGAGTTTGCACGTTCTCCCTGTGAGTTTCCTCAAGGTGTTCTGGTTTCCTCCAACACTCCAAAGAGGTGCACGTCTGTAGGTTAATTGGCTTCTGTAAACTGGCCCTCGCGTGCGTGCGTGTGTGTAGGGTGGTGTCAGTGTGCGGGGATCAATGGTTGGCACGGACGAGGTGGGCCGAAGGGCCTGTTTCCGCGCTCTATCTCTAAAGTCTAAAGAAGGGAGCTGAGAAATGGTCGCAAAGACTGATCAAAAGGATTAACGCACCAGCTGGGCGCCAAAATATCCTAATTGAAGTCTGGATTAATGGCAGGCGTTGTCTGAGGTTTTGGATTTGACTAGAGATACGGCAGGAAAACAGGCCCTTGGGCTCACTGAGTCCACACTGACTAGCGATCACCTGTCCACACACAAGTTCAGAAACAGTCTCTTTACAGCTATTATCAGGCAACTGAATGTTCCTCTTGTCAGCCAGAGTGTGGTCCTGACCTCCCATCTACCTCATTGAAGACTTTAGCACTATCTTTAAATCGGACTTTATTGGGCAACCTTTGATCGGACAATAGACAATAGGTGCAGGAGTAGGCCATTCGGCCCATCGAGCCAGCACCACCATTCAATGTGATCATGGCTGATCATTCCCAATCAGTACCCCGTTCCTGCCTTCTCCCCCCATATCCCCTGACTCCGCTATTTTTAAGAGCCCTCTCTAGCTCTCTCTTGAAAGCATCCAGAGAACCGGCCTCCACCGCCCTCTGAGGCAGAGAATTCCACAGAATGACTCACAACTCTCTGTGAAAAAAAGTATTTCCTCGTCTCCGTTCTAAATGGCTTACTCCTTATTCTTAAACCATGACCATGGTTCTGGATTCCCCCAACATTGGGAACGTATTAAGGACTTTCCTTTAGGAAGGAGATGAGGGGGAATTTCCCCAGTGAGAGGGTGGTGAATCTGTGGAATTCTTTGCCGCAGAAGGCTGTGGAGGCCAGGTCAATGGATATATTTCTTAGGCAGAGCTAGGAAGATTCTTGATTAGTACGGGTGTCAGAGGTTATGGGGAGAGGGCAGGAGAATGGGGTTTGGAGGGAGAGATAGATCAGCCACGATTGAATGGCGGAGTAGACTTGATGGGCTGAATGGCCGAAAATTGCTCCCATCACTTGTGACCTTATGATGGGGAAACAAACCAAGCAAGGATGAAGTACAAACCTTCGTGACGCAGGAAGGTGGAGAAACCTTCCATTCGGGCTGTAGTGTCCTAACTGGCTTTGTCACTGGAGCCCTTGAAAGGAAAATGGTAAAAAAAAAAAAGCAGCAGACCACAGCACATAGAAGCCCAATGCAGAACATACCCTCGCTAACCGGAGCTGCCTACATCCAGCTACAGATCCCAACTAAACCGCGCGGCACCTGTAGTCATACAACACGGAAACAGGCACTTCAGCCCACCAAGTCCATGCCAGCCATCGACCACCCATTCACACCAGTTCTACGCTACCCCCCTTTCTCATCCAGTCCCCACAAGCTAGGAGCAATTTACAGAGGGGGCAACTAACCTACTAACCCGCCTGCTTAGATTTTAGTTTTCGCTTTGAGATACATCATGGAAACAGGCCCTTCAGCCCACCCGGCCAAGATCTCCCATCTACACCAGTCCCACCTGCCCGCGTTTGGCCCCATATCCCGCTAAACCCTTCCGATCCACGTACCAGTCCAAATGCCTTTTAAGGGGTTGAACAGGCTGGATGCAGGAAGATTGTTCCCGATGTTGGGGAAGTCCAGAACAAGGGATCACAGTTTAAGGATAAAGGGGAAATCGTTTAGGACCGAGATGAGAAAAACATTTTTTACACAGAGAGTGGTGAATCTCTGGAATTCTCTGCTACAGAAGGTAGTTGAAGCCACAATTCATTGGCTATATTTAAGAGGGAGTTAGATGTGGCCCTTGTGGCTAAAGGGATCAGAGGGTATGGAGAGAAGGCAGGTACAGGATACTGAGTTGGATGATCAACCATGATCATATTGAGTGGCGGTGCAGGCTAGAAGGGCCGAATGGCCTCTACTCCTGCACCTATTTTTTTATATAAATGTTCTTATAGTATTTGATTCAAAGGCACTTCAGTTTAGTTTGCAGGTACAGCGTGGACACAGGCCCTTCGGCCCACCAAGTACACGTCGACCAGCCATCAGCCTGTACTATCCTACACACACACACACACAAGAGACCTTTTTTTAACGGAAGCCAATTAGCCCACAAACTTGCACGTCTTTGGAGTCTGGGAGGAATCCGGAGCATCCGGAGAAAACCCACGCAGTCACAATGAGAACGTGCAAACTCCGTACAGACAGCACCCGTGGTCAGGATTGAACCTGGGTCTCTGGCGCTGAGGGGCAGCAACACTACCCGCTGCGCTACTTGGCCTACATCTCCAAGAGGTGAGAGTAATTGAGAGAAAATACTCACAACGGTGGCGCAGCGGTAGAGTTGCTGCCTCACAGCGCCAGGGATCGCAAGTTCGATCCCAACTACGGGCGCTGTCTGAACGGAGTTTGCACGTTCTCCCCGTGACCTGCGTGCGTTTTCTCCGGGTGCTCCGGCCTCCTCCCACATTCCCAAAGACGTGCGGGGTTGCAGGTGCATCGGCCCTCTGTAAATTGCCCCCTAGCGTGCAGTAAGTGGATGTGAATGTGGGATTACATGGAACTAGTGTGAAGGGGTGATCGCTGGTCGGAGTGGAGTCACTCAGGCTGAAGGGTCTATTTTTATGCTGCATCTCCAAACTAAATGGTCACTCTCTTTAGTGGAACAAGCGCGTTGATTGGGTATAAATTAAACCCCGGCAATATTATGGAGATAAAGTTGATGTTAGTTCTAAGTGACAGGGACAGGAACAGAATCAGGCCATTCGGCCCATCAAGTCTGCTCACCCGTTTCAATCATGGCTGATCTATCTCTCCCTCCTATCCCCATTCTCTTGCCTTCTCCCCATCACCCCTGACACCCGTACTAATCAATAATCTATCGACCTCTGCCTTAGAAATATCCACTGACTTGGCCTCCACAGGCAAAAAATCCCACAGATTCACCACCCTCTGACTAAAGAAATTCCTCCTCATCACCTTCCTGAAGGAACGTCCTTTAATTGAGAAGCTATGCCCTCTAGTCCTAGACGCTCCAACCCACTCACAATGTATTGCTGGTGGCTTTGGTTGGACAACTGGGATGGGGCTGGTCGATGGACCGTGGTCACCTAGCGACCACCACAACATCCTCCCCTCCTGGACCACGAGGCGAGTGGCTGGTGCGTTTTCTCCACATTACTACGAGAAAATAGAAAATTCTCAGGTGAAAACGACCGCAGAGAAAGTACCTGAGCTAGCTCGACGTTACAAGAGGAACTCCTCTTCATAACAAGAGAATTTCAGTATAGGAGTAAAGAGGTTCTTCTGCAGTTGTATAGGGCTCGGGTGCGACCACATCTGGAGTATTGTGTACAGTTTTGGTCCCCTAATTTGAAGAAGTACATCCTTGTGATTGAGGCAGTGCAGCGTAGGTTCACGAGATTGACCCCTGGGATGGCGGGACTGTCATATGAGGAAAGATTGAAAAGACTAGGCTTGTATTCACTGGAGTTTAGAAGGATGAGTGGGGGGATCTTATAGAAACATATAAAATTATAAAAGGACCGGACAAGCTAGACGCAGGAAAAATGTTCCCAATGTTGGGCGAGTCCAGAACCAGGGGCCACACCAGAGTCTTAGAATATAAGGGGAGGACATTTACTTTTTCACCCAGAGAGTTGTGAATTTGTGGAATTCCCTGCCACAGAGGGCAGTGGAGGCCAAGTCACTGGATGGATTTAAGAGGGAGTTAGATAGAGATCTAGGGGCTAGTGGAGTCAAGGGATATGGGGAGAAGGCAAGGACGGGTTATTGATAGGGGATGATCAGCCATAATCACAATGAATGGCGGTGCTGGCTCGAAGGGCCGAATGGCATCCTCCTGCACCTAGTTTCTATGTTTATAAGTACAAAGAGTAAGGTTTGAATGACAATAAACGTAATTCTATTCTATTCTATTCTATTCTAGAAATAGCCCATAGCATACACAAGAATTCTCTAAACCAGTTCCCAGATTAGATGTTATCTCTGTTTGCTTTGTTGTCACCTTCTACAAGCGAACAATGATCTAATCTACAGTTTCGTCGATCCCCATCTCTTTTGATGTCTCGTTTTCACACCTTACCCTTCCTTATCTCTGTGTCTCCCTCTCCCCCGACTCTCGGTCCGAAGAAGGCGTCTCGACCCCGAAACGTCACCCATTCCTTCCCTCCAGAGATGCTGCCCGTCCCGCTGAGTTACTCCATGCATTTTGTGTCTATCTTCGGTGTAAACCAGCATCTGCAGTTCCTACATGTACGTGAGGCGCCAGCTTTGGCCGCCGTCCTGTCTGCATCTAACCCCCATCCCTCCATTCCCCGCGTATCCATGCGCCTATACCATGGTATCTGCCTCCACCACCACCCCTGACAGCGGGTTTCCGAGCACCAGGCAGTGTGGACGCAGCCCAGACCATCGTACAAACCAACCTCCCTTCCATTGACTCCATCTACACCTCACGCTGCCTCGGCAAGGCCAGCAGCATCATCAAGGGCCAGTCTCACCCCCCCCCCGGCCACTCCCTCTTCTCCCCTCTCCCATCGGGGAAAAGGTCCAGAAGTGTTAAAACGCACGCACCTCCAGATTCAGGGACAGTTTCTTCCCAGCTGTTATCAGGCAACTGAACCATCCTACCAACAACCAGAGAGCGGTCCTGAACTACTATCTACCTCATTGGTGACCCTCGGACTTTTTCTTTGATCGGACGACACCTTGCACTAAACGTTATTCCCATATCATGTATCTGTACACTGTGAATGGCTCGATTGTAATCAAGTATTGTCTTTCCACTGACTGGTTAGCGCGCAACATGAGCTTTTCACTGTACCTCGGTACACGTGACAATAAACTGATCTATAGTAAACCCACCACCCTTGGGTAAAAATCCAATCTAGCCCCACACATCTCAGCTAAACGGACCCCCCCCCTCTCACCTTAAAGCTATGCTTACCCGAGCTAATATTCATCTCTTCCCTCCCAGTTTAATGACTTTGCCCCATACTTTAGCCTAGTGGCTTCCACAAACATTAGCCACAGTATTTGCCAACTAAAGACAGGCACAAAATGCTGGAGTAACTCACCCAGGCAGCATCTCTGGAGAGAAGGAATGGGTGACGTTTCGGGTTGAGACCCTTCTTCAGACTGGTTAGGGATAAGGGAAACGAGAGATATAGACATTGATGTGGAGAGATAAAAAGCAACGGATGAAAGATGTGCAAAAATGTAACAATGGTAAAGGAAACAGGCTGTTTATAAAAACATAGAAACATAGAAAATAGGTGCAGGATGAGGCTATTCAGCCCTTCGAGCCAGCACCGCCATTCATTGTGATCATGGCTGATCGTCCCCAATCAATAACCCGTGCCTGCCTTCTCCCCATATCCCTTGATTCCAACAGCCCCTGGAGCTCTATATAACTCTCTCGTAAATCCATCCAGTGATTTGGCCTCCACTGCCCTCTGTGGCAGAATAGAAACATAGACCGAGAATGAGAAGCTGGTGCAACTTGGGTGGGGGAGGGATGGAGAGAGAGAGAGAGAGAGAGGGAATGCCGGGGCTACCTGAAGTGGGAGAAATCAATATTCAAAACACTGGGCTGTAAGCTGCCCAAGCAAAATACGAGGCGCAGGTCCTCCAATTTGCGTTTAGCCTCACTCCGACAATGGGGGAAGTCTAGGACGGAAAGGTCAGTGTGGGAATGGGAAGGGGAATTAAAGTGCTTGGCAGCCGGGAGATCGGGTAGGTTCAGGTGGACTCAGCGAAACGATCGCCCAGTCTGCGTTTAGTCTCGCCGATGTATAAGAGTCCACATCTTTAACATGGGATACGGTAGATGAGGTTGGAGGAGGTGCAAGTGAATCTCTGCCTGAACTGAAAGGAGTGTTGGGGTCCCTGGACAGAGTCGAGGGAGACGGCCAAGGGACTGGTTGGAGAACTGGGAAGGGGGATGGGGGGGATGGAGGGAGAGGGAAAGCAAGGGTTGCTTGAAGTTAGAGAAGTCAGTGTTCGTACGGCTGGGGTGTAGGCTGCCCAAGATTCAAGATTCAAGATTCAAGAGAGTTTATTCTCATGTGTCCCAGTCAGGACAATGAAATTCTTGCTTTGCTTCAGCACAACAGAATATAGTAGGCATGAATACAGAACAGATCAGTGTGTCCATATGCCATTGTATAAATATATACACACACACATGAATAAATAAAATAGAGAAAGTGCAAATAAACAGATAATGGGCTATTAATGTTCAGAGTTTTGTTTCAGTTGAGTTCAATGATGGCTGTGGGGAAGCAGCTATTTCTGAACCTGGACGTTGCAGTCTTCAGGCTCCTGTACCTTCTACCTGAAGGTAGCGGGGAGATGAGTGTGTGGCCAGGATGGTGTGGGTCTTTGATGATACTGCCAGCCTTTTTGAGGCAACGACTACGATAGATCCCCTCGATGTAAGGAAGGTCAGAGCCGATGATGGACTGGGCAGTGTTTACTACTTTTTGTAGTCTTTTTCGCTCCTGGGCACTCAAGTTGCTGAACCAACCAACCCAAGCGACAAGATTGGCAATAGAGACCTTCACACCAGAGCTCTTTGCTAAGCCTTTGTCCATCTAGCTCCTGATGAACTGAAGCAAGCTTTAAGTTAACGTTATTCCCTCTTTAGCTGTGTCTCTCGATCCCCTCCCCTCCGCCCCTCAATCACCTTCCCCCAATTGGAGGTGCTCACCTTCATGGGCCCTGGCACCTACGACCTCTTGGGACACGACTGCCCAGCACAATGCCCGACCAGGATACTGAAAGACAAAAAGGGTGGGCGCTGTTAACTTTCTCACTGTAAGTTTACGGAAATGGTATCTTCGTCCGCGAGAGAGGCACGCGTGCAGAGTGCGTCCATTGTCATATGTATCGAAACGCAACCGTTAAATTCCCCCCTGCACCAGCACAACAGATAATGTAAACTGGAGATGGGCACAAAATGCTGGAGTAAAACTCAGCGGGACAGGCAGCATCTCTGGAGAGAAGCAATAGGTGACGTCTCGGGTCGAGACCCTTCTTCAGACTGAGAGTCGGGGGAGAGGGAAACTAGAGGTAGGGAAAGGCAAGGTGTGAAAGAGCAGATCAAAGCAGTCGATGGTGGTTGATTGTTGAGTTTAGTTTAGAGATACAGCGTGAAAACAGGCCATTCGGCCCAACGTGTCCGTGCCGACCAGCGATCCCCGCAAATTAATGATATCCTACACACACTAGAGACAATTTACATGTTATACCAAACCTCTACTGTACGTATTTGGAGTGTTGGGGGGGGGACCCCATGCAGGTCACAGGAGAACGCACAAACTCCGTACGGCCAGCAGCCGCAGTTGGGATCGAACTGGCGCTGTAAGGTGCTGATGCTTGTTGGCTGAGGGGAAGGTGACAACGAGCAGTACAAACAGTAACATTAATCAGGAGGACAGTGGAGCTAGGGTGGGGGAGGGGCGGAGAAAGAGGGAAACTTGAAGTTAGAAAGAACAATTCTCAAACCACTGGGGTGCAAGCTGCCCAAGCAAAATATGTGTCCAGCTTTGGTCTCCTAATTTGAGGACGGACATCCTTGTGATTGAGGCAGTTCAGCGTAGGTTCACGAGATTGATCCCTGGGATGGCGGGACTGTCATATGAGGAAAGATTGAAAAGACTAGGCTTGTATTCACTGGAGTTTAGAAGGATGAGGGGGGAGGGATCTTATAGAAACATATAAAATTATAAAAGGACTGGACAAGCTAGATGCAGGAAAAATGTTCCCAATGTTTGGGCGAGTCCAGAACCAGGGGCCACACAGTCTTAGAATAAAGGGGAGGTCATTTAAGGCTGAGGTGAGAAAAATAACTTTTTCACCCAGAGAGTTGTGAATTTGTGGAATTCCCTGCCACAGAGGGCAGTGGAGGCCAAGTCACTGGATGGATTTAAGAGAGAGTTAGATAGAGCTCTAGGGGCTAGTGGAGTCAAGGGATATGGGGAAAAGGCAGGCACGGGTTATTGATAGGGGACGATCAGCCATGATCACAATGAATGGCGGTGCATCAAGCTTCTCCAGTCCTTTTATCATTTTATCATGTATCTGCACACTGTAAATGGCTCGATTGTAATCATGTATTGTCTTTCCGCTGATTGGATGAGCACGCAACACAAGCTTTTCACTGCACCTCACCCACCCCCACCACTCTCCCTCCCCCCTCAACCCCTCTCCCCTACCCTACATCCCCTTTCCTCCCTCCACCCCTCACCCCCTCCCCCGCCCCCCCCCTCTCTCTCTCTCTCTCCCATCCTCCCCACCCCACCGAGAACATTATATTTAGAAGAAAGCTTTCAACTTCTTTGCCGAGAGAGAGCTTAGCGCCACCACCACGAATCAATTATTTCAGTTTCCAGATGAGTGCGGGCTGATAATCCGTGTCAGAAGGTGGTCATTTCATTCATTTCCCAGGCAAATTGGATTAGCGCTTGTGCCTTGTGCGGGTTTGACGTGTTTCTGCCGCGATCCTTTGACCCCCGCGCGATGAGCGCGCTGGCCTCGTGCCAGGCCCGGGAGCAGCCAGGTATAACAGGGACAAGTTACGATCCTTACCCAAGCCGATTTAGCCTGCAAACCTGGGACGCCTTTGGAGTGTGGGAGGAAGCCGGAGATCTCGGATACAAAACATGGGGGGGGGGAGGGATTGTCCCCCCCACCTCTCAAAGTGTGTCCCCCCCATCCTCTCCCAGGATTTCCGCCCCATGGGTCCTGGCAACATCCTCGTAAATCTTTTTAAGAAGGAACTGCAGGTGCTGGAAAATCGAAGGCGGACAAAAGTGCTGGAGAAACTCAGCGGGTGCAGCAGCATCTATGGAGCGAAGGAAATAGGCAACGTTTCGTCCCGAAACGTTGCCTATTTCCTTCGCTCCATAGATGCT